>NC_045788.1:42714069-43014069 GCF_009873245.2 Balaenoptera musculus
CACTTGATCATGGTGTATGATCCTTTTAATATGTTTTTGGATTCTGTTTGCTAGTATTTTGTTCAGGATTTTTGCATCTATTTTCCTCAGTGATATTGGTCGATAATTTTCTTTTTTGTGATATCTTTTTCTGGTTTTGGTATCAAGGTGTTGGTGGCTTCGTAGAATGAATTTAGGAGGTTCCTCCCTCTGCAATTTTTTGGAAGAGTTTGAGAAGTATCGGTGTTAGCTCTTCTCTAAATGTTTGATAGAATTCGCCTGTGAAGCCATCTGGTCCTGAACTTTTGTTTGTTTGAAAATTTGTAATTACAGTTTCAATTTCATTACTTGTGATAGGTCTGTTTATATTTTCTAATTCTTCCTGTTTCATACTTGAAAAATTGTACCTTTCCAAGAATTTGTTCATTTCTTTGTGGTTGTCTAATACTTAGCATATAGTTTTTTGTGGTAGTCTCTTATAATCCTTTATATTTCTGTGGTGTCAGTTGTGATTTCTCCTTTTTTCATTGCTAATTTTATTGATTTGCATCCTCTCCCTTTTTTTCTTGATGAGTCTGGCTAAGGGTTTATCAATTTTCGTTATCTTCTCAGAGAACCAGCTTTTAGTTTTATTGATCTTTGCTATTGTTTTCTTCATTTCTATTTCATTTATTTCTGCTTGATCTTTATGATTTCTTTCCTTTTACTGACTTTGGGTTTTTGTTGTTCTTCTGTCTCTAGTTGCTTTAGGTTTAGGGTTAGATTATTTATTTGAGATTTTTCTTGTTTCTTGAGGTGAGATTGAATTGCTATAAACTTTGCTCTTAGAACTGCGTTTTCTGCATCCCATAGGTTTTGGGTCACTGTGTTTTCATTGTCATTTGTTTCTATCTATTTTTAAATTTCTTCTTTGATTTCTTCAGTGATCTATTGTTTACTTAGTAGTGCACTGTTTAGCCTCCGTGTATTTATGGTTTTTAAAATATTTTTCCTGTAATTGATTTCCAGTCTCACTGTGTTGTTGTCAGAAAAGATGCTCGATATGATTACAATTTATTCAAGTTTTCTGAGGATTGATATGTGACCCAAGGTGTGATCTATCCTGGAGAATGTTCCGTGTACACTTGAGAAGAAAGTGTATTCTGCCACTTTCAGGTAGAATGTTCTATAAATATCAATTAAATCTATCTGGTTTATTGTGTCAATTAAAGCTTGTGTTTCCTTATTTATTTTCTGTTTGGATGATCTGTCCATTGGTGTAAGTGGGGTGTTACAGTCGCCTACTATTATTGTGTTGCTGTTGATTTCCCCTTTCATGGTTGTTAGCATTTGCCTTATGTACTGAGCTGCTCCTATGTCAGGTGCATAAATATTTATAATTGTTATATCATCTTCTTGGATTGATTTCTTATCATTATGTAGTGTCCTTCCTTATCCCTTGTAACAGTCTTATTTTAAAGTCTATTTTATCTGATACAAATATTGCTACTCCAGCTTTCTTTGGATTTCCATTTTCATGGAATATCTTTTTCCATTCCTTCACTTTCAGCCTGTAGGTGTCTCTAGGTCTGAAGTGGGTCTCTTGTAGACAGCATATATATGGGTCTTGGGTTTGTATCCATTCAGCCAGTCTGTGTCTTTTTGTTGGGGCATTTAATCCATTTACTTTCAAGGTTATTATCGATATATATGTTCCTATTACCATTTTCTTAATTTTGGGGGGTTTGTTTTTGTGGTTCATTTTCTTCTTTTGTTTCTCCCACCTAGAGAAGTTTCTTTAACATTTGTTGTAAAGCTGGTTTGGTGGTACTAAATTCTTTTAGCTTTTGTTTTTCTGAAAAGCTTTTGATTTCTCCGTCGAATCTGAGTGAGATCCTTGCTGGGTAGAGTAATCTTGGTTGTAGCTTTTTCTCTTTCATCACTTTAAATATATCATGCCACTCCCTTCTGGCTTGCAGAGTTTCTGTTGAGAAATCAGCTGATAACCTTATGGGGATTCTTTTGTTGTTAATTTTTTGCTTTTCCCTTGCTGCTTTTAATATTTTTTCTTTGAATTTAATTTTTGTTAGTTTGATTAATTTGTGTCTTGATGTGTTTCTCCTAGGGTTTATCCTGTATGGGACTCTCTGTGCTTCCTGGACTTGGGTGCCTATTTCCTTTCCCATGTTAGGGAAATTTCCACTATAATCCCTTCAAATATTTTCTCAGACCCTTTCTTTTTCTCTTCTTCTTCTGGGACCCCTCCAGTTCAAATGTTGGTGCATTTAGTGTCATCCCAGAGGTCTCTGAGATTGTCTTCAATTCTTTTCATTCTTTTTTCTTTATTCTGCTCCTCAGCAGTTACTTCCACCATTCTGTCTTCCAGCTCACTTGTTCATTCTTCTGCCTCAGTTATTCTATTATTGATTTCTTCTGTTGTATTTTTCATTTCAGTTATTGTGTTGTTCACCTCTGTTTTTTCTTTAGTTCTTCTAGATCTTTGTTAAACATTTCTTGTGTTTTCTCAGTCCGTGCCTCCACTCTATTTATAAGATTCTGGATCATCTTTTCTATCATTACTCTGAATTCTTTTTCAGGTGGATTGCCTATTTCCTCTTCATTTATTTGGCCTTGTAGGTTTTTACCTTGCTCCTTCATCTGTGACATATATTTTTGCCATCTCATTTTTTTTTTGTTTATAAGTGGGATTGTGTTCTTGTCTTACTGGTTGTTTGGCCTGAGACCTCCAACACTGGGGTTTGTAGGCTGTTGGGACCTCTGGAAGAAAGACCAGGATGCCTGGCCCTGATTGACCAGTCTAATCCTCAACGTGAGGGCCTGGGCAATGTGCCTGGTTCAGTTCAGACCTTGCTCCAGGCATCTACTCTAGGAGCTAAGACTTAACATCCAAACATGATTAAAAACACTCAGGACAGTTATCCTGCTGAGCAGATAATGGCAGTCCTGCCAGACCCTGACCAGAGACAGAGACCCAAGCTGACTGGGTGTGAGCATGTGAGAGCTGGGTCTTGGTGCTGAGATGAGGACCTCTGGAAACCTCATTCCAATGAATATTCCCTGGGATCTGATGTTCTCTGTTAGTCCAGTGGCTCAGACTCTGAGCTCCCACCACAGGAGCTTTGGCCCGACCCCCAGCTTGTAAACCAAGATCCCGCAAGCTGCGCAGGGTGGGAAAAAAAAAAAAAGAACAATAACAATGTAAAAAATAAAATTAGACTAGGAAACTAACAGATATGTTAAAAAGAATATAAAAATAAAAATATAGATGAAACAACAACTGGAATGTAAAACAGAACCACAATAGTAAAGAAGAGGAGGAGCAAAAAAAAATAGGTGGAAAAGACCTTTGCTCTGGAGGGCAGAGCCTAAGCAGGGATGAGTTTTGTGTAGTGGGCGGGGCCTATGTTTAGGACCCACAGGGCTGAAAAAGGCCCTGGGTAGTTTGGGGAGGTGGGACTTAGGCTCAACAGAACAGGAAGGGCCTAGGCATGCCTCCTGCCTCTGGTCTCAGAGGGCAGGGCCCCCACCTGGGAGCCCAGCAGGCTTCCTGGGCTCAAGTGGGCGGGGCAAACACCCTCTGCTCCTCTCCTGCTCCTCCAGTTCTGGATGGCCCTTCCCACCTGCCTCTCCTGTTCTCTCCTGGCCTCCCTCCTACGCCCCCAGGACCAACCCAGCCGGAGGGACTTCTGAGGGCGTAGCACTTGGCCTGAGTGCTGGGCAGACTTCCCTGGCTGATTGGGCAGGGAAAAAGCCTGGCGGGCTCCCCCCCGATCCGAGCTCCCAAGGGTCCCTCCAGGCATTGGCACTCCTCCCCCCTTTCAGCCACCCCTCAGGGGCACTGGTCCTGTCAGGCCTCCACTTCTCCTTCCCCCTCAGTCCCCCCATGTCCTACCAGTTTGGTTAGGGGTTCCTCCTGTCTTCTTGGGAATTGGGGTCCCCCACCAGCATCTGGCAGGCACCCTAGTTGTGGGGAGATGTGAACTCCACATTTTCCCACACCGCCATCTTGACTCCATCCCATTTATTTATTTTTATGCAGTGATTCTTAGCCAAATTTTAAATGCCTTAGCTGAATTATATAATCTAAAATAAAATTCTAAACATATCTGATTTAGTGTTTTACCATTTAAAAAGTCAGCCATTTTAAGATCAAATTTTCTTTATAACTTAAATAGTAGTTTAAATTTGTTTGTTGAAACATGCATGTAGCATCTACATATGTAAATATAGTCTGAAGATTTGGTACATTTTCCTTCAAATACACTGTAGCTATAATCTGAGTGGTTACTGGATCAAACATAGGCTTTGACATCACATGCAATCTAGCTCTACCATTTTTAAGCTTTCTAAAATCAACAAATGCTTGACACTTTAAAAATATCTCTTTCATCATCTACATTCTGAAGGGATTAGCATTAGAACCCAAACTGTGGTTTCCTTTATGTTCAGATGTGCTTAGAGCCTGATAAAAGAGGCCTGCCAATGTCCTTTCACATGAAGGAGTCAACATTCAAATTCAAGTTCTTTCTATAGTTTTATTCTTCTTCCAGGACAAACAGGTACTAGAGCCTGTTCTTCAGACCAAATATAGAAATAATGTTTTGACTCCATACAACTTGCTACTATCAGATGGATTTCAGTGAATAGACAGAAGATGAAAGACAGGAAAAATGTTTTTTCTACTCTCCAGTACCTACAAACATCAGTGCCTCTTTCTTTATTCCTTATCTGGAGAATGTCAGTTATGTCAAAATACAGAAAGTATTCACAATGCTGCATGCCCAATTTTTTGCTAAAGAGGGTGATTTTTTAATTGTATAGGTATAATGACTTTCTGTTTGGTTTTGGTACTCTCTTCTCCGAAACTACTCATTACTAAGGGACAGGACAGACCTCCAAAATATATTGTCTGCTTTTCTACAACCATTTTTTAAGCAGAGATCCTAGATCCTGTTTTGTGTCTTGCTATAATCCCTGCCACTTCGTTTTTCATACTGTTATATGAAATGATTTCCAAACATATTTCACTCATTTCAGATTCCTGATTACACTTCTTTGGTTCTTCATCCTTGTTTTCATTATAAAATCAATTTCTGGAGCATGATATTTCTCCAGGTGCTTAAGATCTATCATAATTATTATCCTCTCTCTCTTATTTCATCCTAAATATCCAATTAATCTTAAAGTTCTATCAGTTGTTCCACCCAACTATCTCACTTTCATATTTGCATTCACATTGTATTTAATATAATTAAGGTAGCACTCCGAGAATTAAATAAGTATTAAAAAATCACTGTATAAATATACTTAAAATTATCTACGTAACAACTTATCTTCACTAGAATTTAGGTATGCAGTTTTTACTGCTAGATCATTAAATACTAGTATATAGTAGGTGTTCATTAATATTGGTTCAATGAATGCATAGATTAGTTAGTCATTGTAATAATATGGATAAAAAGTCCACATAGGAACTAGAGATTTATGTAAGGGAGAATAGCATAAGCTTTACAGATGAAATCTTTCTATTTTTAATTTTTTTTTCTATCCTTCATTATTATAGCAAGGTTTATTAGCTGCTATGTAATCATTTAGCAGAGGAAGATAATGGTCTCTTAGATTTTACTAAGGTAGAAACTAATTCATTGTTAATGAATGTTATATAACATTATTTATTGCAGTATTTATATTTAATTTGATGACAGTTCACCCCTTCCAGTTTTTCAGGAAAAAATCTTTGGAGTCATTCTGTCTCCTCTTTTTCTCTCATGCCCCCTACATAATCATTCAATTCTGTTGTCTCTACTATTAAGTTCATTGAGAGTCTGTTTCTCATCACTTAACTGCTAACTCCCTGGATGAAGACATGACCTTCCATGCCTGTATTATTGCAATAATCTCTATCTCTAACTATCCCTGTCTCCCATTTTGGCTATTTTAAAGATATAAGTCAGAGTGATTTTTGTAAAAAGTAGTCCATATCATGTCATTCTATGACTCAAAACTCCTCCATGGTTCTCAATTTCTCTAACGATAAGTGGACCTATAGGGCCCTGCATAAACAGCCCTTCTGTTACCTCCTGGTCTCATCTCTCAATACTCTCATTTTTCCTGACTCTACTCCAGTAACACAGGTCCCACTGCAGTTACCTAAGCATATAAAACATGCTCCATTAATGCCTTTTTCATTTTTAAAAATTTGTCAGATAAACTTTACTGAGAATTATAAAAGACCAAAATCTTGTTTTTTGCAAACTGTCTTTTTCAACAGATGATTTTCTTTTAATTACAAATACTGAATAAGATGTATTCTTCTACAAAACTAATAAATAAAAGAACAAGTGCTAAACATAAATTAATTGTCTAAGATATTTGAAAAAAGGAAAATAGATGCCTGATATTCTTCAGTATTTTTTTACTCAGAATTTGTTCACTAACTTTTCAAAAAATAAGTCTGAAGGTATGAATCAGCTGGGAAAAAGAGAGAGAGAAAGAGAGAGTCAGCATCTTGTAGCTGCTTTAATATCTTTTGATAACTCTGATGTTTTTTCTGATGTTCACCTTTCTTTTATGGAATCATATCTACAGAAAATAGCTGAATTTACAATATTTCTAATGAATATTAATGGAGGAAAGATATTTATTGAACATATATATATATTATTTTTATATATAAATAAACTTTACCATAAACAATTATACATATCAAAAAAACAATAAATTTTAAAAGATATCCCCCAATGTGAGGAAGAACATTCATTACAGAAAATAAAGTCAAACTTATTTAATTAAAAACACAGAACTAATAAAATTTATTTAATACTTGGCCCCCTTTCCAGATTTCCATGCAGCCAGCTCCCTCAATTCCTCAAGTTTTTATTTAAATGTCATCCACTCAGGGAAGTCTTTCCTACCTCTCTATTTAAAAGTTGCTTCAGGTCCTCACCTGGGATCCTATAATCCATTACCCTTCTCTATTTTTCACATTCTTGGTTTCATGTATGACTTGTACTTATTTAGTATGTTTGTTGTTCACAATATGTTTTTTTTCCTCTCCAATTCAGTAGTCAGGGAATCTGACTCTCACACCTTGATGGGTGAGAGACATGGTCACAGTGCAGAAGAGCATGTCTTGGGAGATAACATGGTGACCACAGCCAGATAGGCATGGGTATAATTAAGTGAAATTAAATGATTTGAGAACCAATATGAAAGAAAGCACATATTATAGGCAGACATACTCACCTCAGCAGTTGTTGGTCTAGTACTGGTGGTTTACAGAGAAAGTCAATGTAGGGTGGAAGGTATTCCAAGATCACCAATCTCCATAACAATGCTGATGTTGCAGGAAAAGTGTCTGAAAGATGGTATGGCATTACTAGAAATTATAGCTATCAACATTAGATATAAGATGTAACCTTCTATGAAATCAGGCAGAAAATAAAAATAAATAAGGTAAAAGGTCAGCATCCCCTCTGGGTAGCACAGGATTTCAGAGGACAATCTTACAGGTGTATAGATGTTTTATCAAAACTGAAACACAGAACCTTCAGACAATAGTATTTCTCCTAGTAAAGAAAGCTCAGGAAATCAGTGGATGATTTTTGAAAACAGTGTATACTAAACATGCCTTCTCTTCCCTCTGCTCCTGGTATTTGACTCTGAGTTTGTAGGAATTTGTAGGTTATATTTAATACAAATTGTTCTGTATGAAGGTTAACTGTATTCCTTAATAAAGTTATAGAATATAGTGCAGGGCTATGAGGGGTGGGGATTCAAAATCAGTAATTGTAAGAAAGAATAATTTCCTAAATTGTAAAGTATCCTCTCAAAAATGAAAAGTAAACAAAAATGAGGTTTCTGTGAGTCACTTTGGTCTAAAAATAAAAAGTTTTACTATAAAAAAGAAATGTATAATACTCAAATTTCATTTAAAGTTAAATGTAAAAAGCTTTCATTCAAGATGACTCTCTAAGACATTAAGAAATATGAGTCATTTCCACTGACGTGTAGGTCAGTCATGTGAAAGAACAAGATTTTTCAAGTGAGAAGAAATATAAGAGAGTAGGCTCATAAATACACATTTAAGTGATAGTCAAGACAATGACTTATGGTTGAATCAAATCAAGGTGTGTTAATTATCTATGTGTGGGTGCATTTATAGTATTATATTAATATGTACATAGAGAAAACTGCATTGAAGGAATTTAAACTTTATTAGATGAAAAGCTGTTCTGGAGGCTGTAGTATAGTAGGTTATATATGATGAGGAGCATAGTAGTAGAAAATGAACCTGGTTTTTTAAAGAAAGAAAATTGAATTTATCACAGGACATAGTGTCACTTGACCTTGAAGTATAAAATTTGTTTTCCTAAGTATAGAAAGTGTGGAAATACGTATTTCAAGAAAGAGTGTTATAAAAAAAAAACCAAGAAGCTGAGACTAAGCTGAGGCCAGGAAACAATGCACTTGGTGATTGGTGTGTAGTTCACACTATTTTGATCTATATGGCTTTATAGTAAGAACTAAAACTAGAGAATTATAAGTCCTCCAAATATTTTCCTTTTATCAAATCATTTTGCATATTCTAGGACTTCTGAATTTCCAAATATATTTCAGATTCAATTTCTCATATACTTAAAGAATCTTGCTAGAATTCCAATTACGCTTACATTTATTTTTTTATTATTTATTTATTTATTTGTATATCTATTATTTTAAAGAATGAGGCTTGGCCCCATCTCATGTCTTATACAATTTTTGTAAAAATTTACTTTATTTATTTATTTTTTTGGCTGCGTTGGGTCTTCGTTGCCTTGCGGACTTTCTCTATTTGCGGTGAGCAGGGGCTACTCTTCGCTGCAGTGTATGGGCGTCTAATTGCAGTGGCTTCTCTTGTTGCAAAGCATGGGCTCTAGGCGTGTGGGCTTCAGTATTTGTGGCATGTGGGCTCTGTAGTTGTGGCTCACAGGCTCTAGAGCGCAGGCTCAGTAGTTGTGGCGCATGGGCTTGGCTGCTCCGTGGCATGTGGGATCTTCCCGGAACAAGGCTCAAACCCGTGTCCCCTGCATTGGCAGGCAGATCTTAACCACTGCACCACCAGGGAAGCCCCTTATGCTTACATTTAATCTACAGATGAACTGGAGAAGAATTTCCATCTTTACATAATTAATATTTAAATTGATAAATATTATTTATCTCATTATTTACCCTCTCCTTAATTTCCCTAAGCCTTTTACTTTTAATTTCCAGTCTACTCAGCTAATCAATCCCCAGTTAAAGTATTCTCAAAACTTTAATTTAATGCTTTGTATATGATGTTTTAAATTTTATTTTCTAGTTACCCATTCATAGTATATAACAATAAAATTGACTTTTGCAAATTAGCTATGTGTTTTACTACCTAATAAAATTATTTATCAGTTCTAATATTTTTCTGTGAATTCCTTTGGATTGTCTATGTAGACAATCATGCCATCTCTACAAAAAGCTTTACTTTTTTCAAATTTTATGTGTTTTATTTCTTCTTTCTCATCTTTTTTTATACTGGCCTCTAGTACAAAGTTGGAAAGAAATAAGGAGAATATATATATATATATATATATATATATATATATATATATATATATATATACTCTGTGTTCAAGATTTTAAGTAGAAACCATTCTTCCAACATTGGACTTTTTCTTTTCTATTCCTAGTTTCCTGAGAGGTTTTTCATGAATTTTTTTTCAAAACTGTGTTTTCATCTATTAAAATGATTATATGCTTTTTTTACTTATATTACTTTAATATGATGAAATGCATTAATTTTTGTGTATTATGCTAATCTTGCATTTTTGGAATAAACTCCAATTTTTTTCAAGCTTTAATTTTTTAAATTATGCTAAAATAAACTTTACCTACCTATTCTGTTACTGACTGATTTGAGTTGATAATGGGCAAAGAAGGCTAACATATTTTTTCCTTCCATACTGGTTTTTTCAGTTATCTTTTTAATTTTAAAATAAGAAGAGACAATACACAGAGTTCTCATATGCTCTCTCCCCAACTCACAGTTTCCCTTATTAATAACATTTTATTTTAGTCTGGTATATTTGTTACAAGTGATGAACCAATATTGACATATAATTATTAACTAAATTCCGTAGTTTATATTAGGATTCATGCTTTGTGCTTTACAGTTATATGGGTTTCTACAAATGAATAATACTATGTATCTGCTATTAGAGTAACATGCAGAATATTTTAATGCCCTAAAAATTCTGTTCCACATATTCATCCCTACCCCCTTCTTCCTTACCCCCAAATCTGACTTCTTACCCTTAGAAATATATATTTAATTTCCTCCATGTCTTTTTGTGGCTTGATAGCTCATTTCTTTTTATCAATGAAAATACTCCATTGTATGGATGTACCATAGTTTGTTTATCCATTTATCTATTGTAGGACATCTTGGTTGCTTTCAATTTTTTGCAACATTCGTGTACAGATTTTTGTGTAGATATATTTTTTCAAGACATTGCATACATTTCTAGGAGCACAATTGCTGGTTTATGTGATATGCCTGTGTTTGGCTTTGTAAGAGCCTGTCAATTGGTCTTCCAATGTAGCTCTACCAATTTGCATCCCCACTATCAATGAATGAGAGTTCCCGTTGCTCTGCATACTACTCAACATTTGATATTTCCAGTCTTTTGGATTTTAGACAATCTTGAATGTATAGTGGTATCTCACTATTGTTTTAATTTGTAATTCCTTAATGGCATATGATGATCAGCATCTTTTCATATGCTTATTTGCCATCTATATCTCTTCTTTGGTGAGATGTCTATTCTAATAGACATATTAGAGCTGCTTATTTTCTTACTGCTGAGTTTTAAAATGTCTTTTTATATTGGGATACCAGTATTTTATCATATATGTGTTTTTCAAATATTATCTCCTAGTTTGTGGGGTTTTTATTATATATTCCCTTAACAATGTCATTAACAGAGAAGACATATTTAATTTTAGATTAGTCAAGCTAATTTTTTTCTTCATGGATTGTGCTTTTGGTATTTGTGTCTAAAACTCATCATGAAACCCAAGGTCACCTGGGTTTTCTCCTATGGTATCTTCTAGAAGTTTTATAAGTATTGCATTTTAAATTTAGATCTACGATCCATTTCAAGATAATTTTAGTGAAATTTTGTGAAAGATGCAAGGTCTGTGTCTAGATTTATTCATATTTATTTTTTATTTTTGTGTATGGATGCCCAAATCTTCTAGCTTAATTTATGGAAAAGACTACTCTTTTTTCCATTGAACTGTCTTTGCTCCTTTGTCAAAGATCAATACACACACACACACACACACACACACAGGGCTCTTTATTCTGTTCCACTGATATATCTGTGTGTTATTTAGCTAATACTACATTGCTTTGATTATTGTACTTTTATAGTAAGTCATGAAATGGAGTGTTGTCAGTCTTCTGACTTAGTTCTTCACCTTCAATATCATGTTAGCTCTTCTGGGTCTTTTGCCTTTCCAGATAAACTTTAGAATCAGTTTGTCACTTTCCACAAAATAACTTGCAGGTATTTTGATTGGGATTGCATTGAGTCAAGTTGGGAAAAACTGATATCTTAACAATATTGAGCCTTCCCATCCTTGTACGTGAAGTATTTAGATCTTTAATTTTTTTCATCAGAATTTTGTAGTTTTTCTCATGTAGTTATTGTACACATGTTTCAGATTTATACCTAAGTATTTCATGAACTAAGAATAAAAAATATTTTACTTTCATTTTTTCCACTCTAACACTCTTCCTTTTTATGTAGATCCACATTTCTGACCTATTTTATTTTCCTTTCTAAATAATTAATTTTAACACTTCTTGCAAGACAAGTATGTTTTCTGAGTCTGTTTAAAAATTTTCTGAGTCTTTCTTCATATGTTAGACATTTGTTTGTGGAAAGTTGCTTATTTACCAAAAGAAGACACAAAATCTTATTTAACATTTTTCTTGAATATAGGGCTATTCAGATTTTCTATTTCTTTTTGGCCATTTGTTTATCTCAAATTATTTGCATATTTCATCTAAGTTGCTAAATCTTCTGGCATAAAATTTTAATAGAATTGTTTCATTATTTGTTTAATATCTGTAATAATTGTAGAACTTCCCTCCTTTGTTGTTGATACTATTTACTTTGTGATCACTCTTATTTTTCTTTATTAGCCTAGCTAGAAGCTTATTATTTTTACTAATATTATTAAATCATCAATTTTTTGTTTTATTAAATTTCTTCAATTTTTCTGTTTCTAGTCCATGGTTTTTGTTCTTTTCTTTATTTTTGCTTCCTTCTGCTTACTTTGTGTACAATTTGCTCTTCTTTTTACGTGTTTTAACCAGAATCCTCAGTCCACTGATTTTTTTATAATTTGGCTTCTCTAACATAATAATATACGGCTATAAATTACCTTGTAAGTGCTAAAGTATCTGTGTTTCATCCATTTTGAATGTTGTGTTTTCATTATTATTCCTCTTGGAATACTTTATGATCCTTGTGGTTTATTGCTTGATTTACAAATTGTTTAGAAGTGGGTTTCTAAATTTCCAAATTTTTGTCTCATTTCACACACATTTTTGCAGTTAATTTAT
The DNA here is from genome assembly GCF_009873245.2 of Balaenoptera musculus. Classification (NCBI taxonomy): domain Eukaryota; kingdom Metazoa; phylum Chordata; class Mammalia; order Artiodactyla; family Balaenopteridae; genus Balaenoptera; species Balaenoptera musculus. Next base: position 42,726,695 of record NC_045788.1, read on the forward strand.
AATTTAATCTCATTTTAGTAAGAAAACATGCTATACTCTTCCACAAGTTTAATTAAGGTTTAGGTTTCACTTGATTCACTGGAGAGGTCATAGGCTGTTGTTTAGGATATAGACTCAGAAAGGCAATGAATTAAATTCTCTGAGGAGACTCTCTCTCTCAAGGACTCAAGAAAAGTGTACACTTCTGTTTGAAATGAAGGTGTAGGCCCTGAGAACAAAATGATGTAGAGATGCCAGTTTTTGGAAGTAACTGAGAAGTTCAAACAAGGACCATTAGAAATGGATTACTTCGTATTTAGAGGCTCCATGAAGACTGGAGACTGAATCCAATGTGACTTGACCTTGGAAGATATGACAAATAACTGCATAACTGAGCTCTCAGCTTGGCATGGAGAGAATGGTTATCACCAGCAGAATAAGATCAGAGGACATTTCTTAATCTTTCCGATTTTGTAATGAGAAGGGTCTTGATTATCATGTGGGGAGGAAGAGGAAAGGAACATTACTGTAACTAAACTTCGTCCTATTCTAGCCTGAGTCCATTTTAGCAAGATTTTGTCAATTTAGAACAGTAAACATTGTGATGTTGCCTGCTTATGAGTGTTGAGAAGCAATTTTCACTAGATTTTGCAAAACCAGTAATGTTAAAAACAACTGTACTGAAAATCACTTAACAAAGGATTAATTTCACTCTCTGCAGGTTAACTCAATTAATTTTTGACATATCATCTCTAAGCCTTTGAGCAAACTAACATAAAGAGATGAGAAACCCCTAAAAGTCACTGTTGACTTGGGGCATGCTGCTAGTTTATTAAGAATTAAAATGATCTTGCAGAATGTTTTACAGCGCTGGGGCAGATAAAATGCAGGCAAATTTTGGCTCTTAAAAATAGAGCAATAAATGAAGCTTTATTAGAGGTTGCTGATAATATCAGTATTTTTCTCCAATACAAAGGATAATCCTGAGAAAAGGAAGTTCCAGGACAATGATATTAAAGCCCTCTAGGAGGTGCCTTCAAGATGGCAGAGGAGTAAGACGTGGAGATCACCTTCCTCCCCACAAATACATCAAAATTACATCTACATGTGGAACAACTCCTACAGAACACCTACTGAACACTGGCAGAAGACCTCAGGCTTCCCAAAAGGCAAGAAACTCCCTGCGTACCTAGGTAGGGCAAAAGAAAAAAGGAAAAACAGAGACAAAAGAATAGGGAAGGGACCTGTACCACTGAGAGGGAGCTGTGAAGGAGGAAAGGTTTCCACACACTAGGAAGCCCCTTCACTGGCAGAGACGGGGGGTGGGCGGGGGGGGGGAAGCCTCAGAGCCATGGAGGAGAGCACAGCAACAGGGGTGCAGAGGGCTAAGTGGAGAGATTCCTACACAGAGGATCAGTGCTGACCAGCACTCACCAGCCTCAGAGTCTTGTCTGCTCACCCGCCAGGGCAGGTTGGGGCTGGGAGCTGAGGCTCAGGCTTTGGAGGTCAGATCCCAGGGAGAGGATTGGGGTTGGCTGCGTGAACACAGCCTGAAGGGGACTAGTGCACCACAGCTAGCCGTGAGGGAGTCTGGGGAAAAATCTGGAACTGCCTAAGAGGCCAGAGACTATTTTTACCAGGTGCACCAGGAGAGAGGATTCATAGCACCGCCTAAACAAGCTCCAGAGAGGGGTGCAAGCCACGGCTATCAACGAAGACACCAGAGACAGACATGAGATGCTAATGCAGCTGCTGCAGCCACCAAGAAGTCTGTGTGCAAGCACAGGTCACTGTCAACAACTCCCCTCCTGGCAGCCTATGCAACCCGCCACTGCCAGGGTCCCATGATCCAAGAACAACTTCCCTGGGAGAACACACAAGTGTGCCTCATCTGTTGCAACATCACGCTGGCCTCTGCCACCACAGGCTCACCCTGCACTCTGTACCCCTCCCTGCCCCCGACCTGAGTGAGCCAGAGCCCCCGAATCAGCTGCCACTTTAACCCCATCCTGTCTGGGTGGGGAACAGACGCCCTCAGGTGATCTACATGCAGAGGTGGGGTCAAATCCAAAGCTGAACCCTGGGAGCTGTGCAAACAAAGAAGGGAAAGGGAAATTTCTCCCAGCAGACTCAGGAACAGCGGATTAAATCTCCACAATCAACTTGATGTATCCTGCATCTCTGGAATACCTGAATAGACAATTAATCATCCCAAAATTGAGGCAGTGGACTTTGGGAGCAACTGTAGACTTGGGGTTTGCTTTCTGCATCTAATTTGTTTCTGGTTTTATGTTTATCTTAGTTTAATAGTTAGAGCTTATTATCATTGGTAGATTTCTTTATTGATTTGGTTGCTCTCTTCCTTCTTTATATATATATATATATATATATATATATATATGTCTTTTCCTATTTCTCTTTTTGTGAGTGTGTATGTGTATGCTTTTTTGTGTGATTTTGTCCATATAGCTTTGCTTTTGCCATTTGTCCTAAGGTTCTGTCTGTCCGTTTTTTTGTTTGTTTGTTTGTTTTAGTATACTTTTTAGTGCTTGTTATCATTGGTGGATTTGCTTTTTGGTTTGGTTGCTCTCTTTCTTTCTCCTTTTTTTATTACATTCTATTTTTTTATTATTAATATTTTTTTAGTTTAATGACATTTTTTATTTTTCTTTTCTTTCTTTCTTTCTTTTTTTTCTCCATTTTCTTCTGAGGTGTGTGGCTGACAGGGTCTTGGTGCTCTAGCCAGGTGTCAGGCCTGAGCCTCTGAGGTGGGAGAGCCGAGTTCAGAACATTGGTCCACCAGAGACCTCCCACCCCACATAATATCAAATGGTAAAAGCTCTCCCAGAGGTCTCCATCTCAAAGCTAAGACCCAGCTACACTCAACGACCAGCAATCTACAGTGCTGGGCACCCTATGCCGAAAAACCAGCAAGACAGGAACACAACCCCACCCATTAGCAGACAGGCAGCCTAAAATCATAATAAGTTCACAGACACCCCCAAACACACCACCAGACATGGTCCTCCCACCAAAACACAAGATCCAGCCTCATCCACCAGAACACAGGCATCAGCCCCCTCCACCAGGAAGCCTACACAACCCACTGAACCAACCTTACCCACTGGGAGAAGACACCAAAAACAATGGGAATTACGAACCTGCAGCCTGTAAAAAGGAGACCTCAAGCACAGTAACTTAAGCAAAATGAGAAGACAGAGAAATATGCAGCAGATGAAGGAGCAAGGTAAAAATCCACTGGTGCAAACAAATGAAGAGGAAATAAGCAGTCTACCTGAAAAAGATTTCAGAGTAATGACAGTAAAGATGATCCAAAATCTTGGAAATAGAATGGAGAAAATACAAGAAATGTTTAACAAGGACCTAGAAGAAATAAAGAACAAACAAACAATGATGAACAACACAATAAATGAAATTAAAATTCTCTAGAAGGAATCAATAGCAGAATAACTGAGTCAGAAGAAAGGATAAGTGACCTGGAAGACAAAATAGTGGAAATAACTACCGTAGACCAGAATAAAGAAAAAAGAATGAAAAGAATTGAGGACAGTTTCAGAGACCTCTGGGAAAATGTTAAACACACCAATACTTGAATTATAGGGGTCCCAGAAGAAGAAGAGAAAAAGAAAGGGACTGAGAAAATATTTGAAGGGATTATAGTTGGAAACTTCCCTAATATGGGAAAGGAGATCATCAATCAAGTCCAGGAAGCGCAGAGAGTTTCATAGAGGATAAATCCAAGGAGAAACACACCAAGACACATATTAATCAAACTATCAAAAATTAAATATAAAGAAAAAATATTAAAAGCAGCAAGGGAAAAGAAACAAATAACATACAAGGGAATCCCCATAAGATTAACAGCAAAACTTTCAGCAGAAAATCTCCAAGCCAGAAGCAAGTGGCAGGACATATTTAAAGTTATGAAAGGGAAAAACCTACAACCAAGATTACTCTACCGAGCAAGGATCTCATTCAGATTAGATGGAGAAATTAAAACCTTTACAGACAAGCAAAAGCTAACAGAATTCAGCACCACCAAACCAGCTTTACAACTAATGCTAAAGGAACTTGTCTAGAAACGAAAGACAAGAGAAGGAAAAAAACCCACTAAAACAAACCCAAAACAATTAAGAAAATGATAATGGGAACATACATATTGATAATTACCTTAAATGGAAATGGATGAAATGCTCCAACCAAAAGACATAAACTGGCTGAATGGATAAAAAACAAGACCTGTGGCTGGCCTTGAAAAAGTAAGATGTCAGCAGTTCTACAGACGCAAGGAAATGAATTCTTCCAACAACCATGTGTACTTGGAAGAGGACCCCAAGCCCCAGATGAGACCCCAGCTCTGACTGACATGTTGATTGTAGTCTTGTGAGACCCTGGAGCAGAGAACACCGTGGCTGCACCAACTTAAAAAACAAATGGGACCTAATCAAACTTACAAGCTTTTGCACAGCAAAGGAAACAATAAACAAAATGAAAAGACAAGCTATGGAATGGGAGAAAATATTTGCAAGTGATGGGACTGACAAGGGATTAATCTCCAAAATATACAAACAGCTCATGCATCTCAATATCAAAAAAACGAACAATCCAATCCAAAAACGGACAGAAGACCTTAATAGACATTTCTCCAAAGAAGACATTCAGCTGGCCAGTAGGCACAGGAAAAGATGCTCAACATCACTAATTGTTAGAGAAATGCGAATCAAAACTACAGCGAGGTACCACCTCACACCAGTCAGAATGGCCATCATTAAAAAGTCTACAAATAAATGCTGGAGAGTGTGGGGAGAAAAGGGAACCCTCCTACACTGTTGGTGGGAATGTAAGTTGGTGCAATGACTCTTCGTTTTCAGGATGAAATCCAAACTTTATAGCAGGGTCCACAAGGCTCCCACAGTCTGCCCCTGCCAGTTCTCCTGCCCCCTCTGCTGTCACTTTCCACTGCAGCTTTTGACTCCAGTCATGCACAGCTTCTCCCACGTTTCCTCTGTGCTCTTGCTTAAACCATCTCAGCTGCCTCAGTGCCTTCCCCTCCTGCCAGTCTCTGCCTTCTTTCAGTGTTCACTTCAGGCATCATGCTCTCTAGGAGGCCTGGCCTGACCCCATCCCCACCCACAGACCAGCCTATAGATCCCTCCTGTGGGTGCCATACACCCTGTGCAGTTACCATTTTATGTTGACTTAAAAATTTTTACTTTTCATTATTTTTTAAAAATTGATAATATATTCACATGGTTCAAAATTCAAAAGTCTCAAGAAGGTGAACAAAATGCCTTTTTACCCTCTCTTTTGGCCACCCATTTCCTTTCCATAGAGACAATCGACATTACCACTTCCTCATGACTCCTTTGAGAGACTGACTAGTATATTCAGTTGACCCTTGAACAGCACAGGGGTTGGAGCGTCAACTCTCCATGCAGTTGGAAACCCCAGTATAACCTAGAGTCGGTCCTCTGCACTCCCTGCCACCCCTCACAGCATCTCTAATTGTCGTGTAGTAACCTGTGTTGTTCAACTGTACAACCAAACATATGTATTTAGACTCTATATTCTTTTTTCTCCCTTTTAAAAATATAAATGGCAGCATATTACAAAAAAAAAAAGAAAAAAAAGACCTGTACATATGCTATCTACAAGGGACCAGCTTCAGACCTAGGGACACATACAGACTGAAAGTGAGGGTATGGAAAAAGATATTCCATGCAAATGAAAATCAAAAGAAAGCTGGAGTAGCAATTCTCATATCAGAAAAAATAGACTTTAAAATAAAGACTATTACAAGAGACAAAGAAGGACACTACATAATGATCAAGGGATCAAACCAAGAAGAAGATGTAACAATTGTAAATATTTATGCACCCAACATAGGAGCACCTCAATACATAAGGCAAATTAACAGCCATGAAAGGGAAAATCGACAGCAACAAAATAATAGTAGGGGACTTTAACAGTCCACTTTCACCAATGGACAGATCATCCAAAATGAAAATAAATAAGGAAGCACAAGCTTTAAATGATACATTAAACAAGATGGACTTAATTGATATTTATAGGATATTCCTTCCAAAAACAACAGAATACACTTTCTTCTCAAGTGCTCATGGAACATTCTCCAGGATAAATCATATCTTGGGTCACAAATCAAGCCTTGGTAAATGTAAGAAAATTGAAATCATATCAAGTATCTTTTCTGACCACAATGCTATGAGACTAGATATCAATTACAGGAAAAAATGATGTGAAAAGTACAAACAAATGAGGCTAACCAATACACTACTAAATAACAAAGAGATCACTGAAGAAATCAAAGAGGAAATCAGAAATGCCAGAAACAAATGACAACAAAAACACGATGACCAAAACCTATGGGATGCAGCAAAAGCAGTTATAAGAGGCAAGATTATAGCAATACAATCCTGCCTCAAGAAACAAGAAACATCTCAAATAAAAAACCTAACCTTACACCAAAAGCAATTAGACAAAGAGGAACAAAAAACCCCCAAAGTTAGCAAAAGGAAAGAAATCATAAAGATCAGATCAGAAATAAATGAAAAAGAAAAGAAGGAAACGATAGCAAAGACCAGTAAAACTAAGAGCTGGTTCTTTGAGAAGATAAGCCAAATGGATAAACCGTTAGCCAGACCCATCAAGAAAAAAAGGGAGAAGACTCAAATCAATAGAATTAGAAATGAAAAAGGAGAAGTAACAACTGACACTGCAGAAATACAAAGGATCATGAGAGATTACTACAAGCTCCTATATGCCAATAAAATGGACAACCTGAAGAAATGGACAAATCCTTAGAAAAGCATAACCTTCCAAGACTGAACCAGGAAGCAATAGAAAATATGAACAGACCAATAACAAGCACTGAAATTGAAATTGTGATTAAAAATCTTCCAACAAACAAAAGCCCAGGACCAGATGGCTTCGTGAATTCTATCAAACATTTAGAGAAGAGCTAACACCTAACCTTCTCAAACTCTTCCAAAATATAGCAGAAGGAGGAACCCTCCCAAACTCATTCTACGTGGCCACCATCACCGTGATACCAAAATCAGACATAGATCTCACAAAAACAACTACAGGCCAATATCACTGATGAACACAGATGCAAAATCCTCAACAAAATACTAGCAAACAGAATCCAATTGCACATTAAAAGGACCATACACCATGATCAAGTGGGGTTTATCCCACAGATGCAAGATTTCTTGAATATACTCAAATCAATGAATGTGATACACCATATTAACAAATTAAAAGAGAAATACCATATGATCATCTCAATAGATGCAGAAAAAGCTTTTGACAAAACACAACACGAATTTAAGATAAACACCGTCCAGAATGTAGGTATAGAGGGAACTTACCTCAACATAATAAAGGCCATATACAACAAACCCACAGCCAACATCATTCTCAATGGTGAAAATCTGAAACCATTTCCTCTAAGATCAGGAAAAAGACAAGCTTGTCCACTCTCACCACTATTATTCACCATAGTTTGGAGTTTTAGCCACAGCAACCAGAGACGAAAAAGAAATAAAAGGAATCCAAATTGGAAAAGAAGAATTTAAACTGTCACTGTTTGCAGATGACATGATGCTATACATAGAGAATCCTAAAGATGCTACCAGAAAACTACTAGAGCTAATCGATGAATTTGCTAAAGTCGCAGGATACAAACTTAATGAACAGAAATCTCTTACATTCCTATACACTAATGATGAAAAATCTGAAAGAGAAATTAAGGAAACACTCCCATTTACCATTGCAACAAAAAGAATAAAATACCTAGGAATAAACCTACCTAGGGAGACAAAAGACCTGTATGCAGAAAACTATAAGACACTGATGAAAGAAATTAAAGATGATACAAACAGATGGAGAGATATACCATGTTCTTGGATTGGAAGAATCAACATTGTGATAATGACTATACTACCCAAAGCACTCTGCAGATTCAATGCAATCCCTATCAAACTACCAATGGCATTTTTCACAGAACTAGAACAAAAAATATTACAATTTGTATGGAAACACAAAAGACCCTAAATGCCAAAATAATCTTGAGAAAGAAAAACTGAGCTGGAGAAATCAGGCTCCCTGACTTCAGACAATACTACAAAGCTACAGTAATCAATACAGAAATATAGATCAATGGAACAGGATAGAAAGCCCAGAGATAAACCCATGCACATATGGTCACCTTATTTTTGATAAAGGAGGCAAGAATATACAATGGAGAAAAGACAGCCTCTTCTATAAGTGGTGCTGGGAAAACTGGACAGCTACATGTAAAAATAAAATTAGAACGTTCCCTAACACCATTACAAAAATAAAGTCAAATGGATTGAAGACCTAATGTAAGGCCAGACACTATAAAACTCTTAGAGGAAAACATAGGCAGAACACCCTGTGACATAAATCACAGCAAGATACTTTTTGACCCACCTCCTAGGGAAATGAAAATAAAAACAAAAATAAACAAATGGGACCTAATGAAACTTAAAAGCTTTTGCACAGCAAAGGAAACCATAATCAAGACGAAAAGACCACCCTCAGAATTGGAGAAAATATTTGTAAATGAAGCAACTGACAAAGGATTAATCTCCAAAATTTACAAGCAGCTCAGGCAACTCAATATGAAAAAAACAAACAATCCAATCCAAAAATGGGCAGAAGACCTAAATAGACATTTCTCCAAAGAAAATATACAGATTGCCAACAAACACATGAAAGGATGTGCAACATCACTAATCCTTAGAGAAATGCAAATCAAAACTACAATGAGGTATCACCTCACACCGGCCAGAATGGCCATCATCAAAAAATCTACAAACAATAAATGCTGGAGAGGGTGTGGAGAAAATGGAACCCTCATACACTGTTGGTGGGAATGTAAATTGATACAGCCACTATGGAGAACAGTATAGAGGTTACTTAAAAAACTAAATATAGAACTACCATACGACCCAGCAATCCCACTACTGGCCATATACCCTGAGAAAACCATAATTCAAAAAGAGTTGTGTACCACAATGTTCATTGCAACACTATTTACAATAGCCAGGACATGGAAGCAACCTAAGTGTCCATCGACAGATGAATGGATAAAGAAGATGTGGCACATGTATACAATGGAATATTACTCCACCATAAAAAGAAACTGAATTGAGTTATTTTTAGTGAGTTGGAGGGACCTAGAGACGGTTATACAGAGTGAAGTAAGCCAGAAAGAGAAAAACAAATACCGTATGCTAACACATATATATATAATCTAAAAAAAAAAGAAAAAGAAAAAAAGGTTCTGTAGAACCTAGGGGTAGGACAGGAATAAAGATGCAGACGTAGAGAATGGACTTGAGGACACAGGGAGGGGGAAGGGTAAGCTGGGACGAAGTGAGAGAGTGGCATTGATATATATACAGTACCAAAGGTAAAATAGATAGTTAGTGGGAAGAAGCCACATAGCACAGGGAGATCAGCTCTGTGCTTTGTGACCACCTAGAGGGGTGGGATAAGGAGGGTGGGAGGGAGACGCAAGAGGGAGAAGATAGGGAATATATGTATATATATATAGCTGATTCACTTTGTTATACAGCAGAAACTCACACAACAATGTAAAGCTGTTATACTCCAGTAAAGATGTAAAAAAAAAAAATGTGGAGATATAAATTTTCTTCAAGTCCAAAGTCCTAGAAAGCTGATCTCCAGAGTCCCTCTTTTAAGAAACAGGTGTTTACGTGTTAAAATCTGCACCAAACAGGTGACTGTGTCGTTAATCAGTATTACTCCTTAGCTGTTGTAGCTGGGTGAGGGTTAGTGGTGCTTTCAGAAACTTATGGCACTGTGTGAGGAGATATCCATTTCTCAACTGACACTGCGAAAAGAAGTTAGAAATACACCTCCTATCCCACCAGCATGTTGAACTTTGGCCCAGCTGTATCTACACAAACAGTCCAAACAAACAAAAACCCATATATGTACAACTGTAACAACTATATAATGGGCTGATTGGTTAAACAGACAGAGTGTTGAGTTTTACCCCTACTCTTTAACTATAAGAGCAAGTAGCATGCAATTTGCAGTCTTCCTTAGAAATCAATGGATTGTTTGGCACTTAAAGAACTATGCATTGAACAATGTAATAAACAACCATGATTTTAGTACATGGACTGGCATTCTTACATAGATGAAATGAGAAAATGACAGCTGAGGAACCACAGAAAAGGAAGTAGGCAGGTTATATTTTACTAGAATACGGATTATACTGATTTTCATAAATTCCTTGTTAATTAGATATTAAAGTATAAGCCCATTATATATTCTCTATATTTAGGGATACCACGTAATTTATCATGCAAACCACGATTTGCTTATAATGAGAAGAAGCTCTATTCATATTTCTCTAAGAGAACAGATGAAAAGCAGGACTCTCCTAGGCAAAGCAGGATACATGATTATTTTATTTATAGTTGTTACATATTACTATAACCAGGATGTAGAAAGACGCCTTGAAGTTGGAGAGATCATGAGTTTAAATACTGGTTCAACCATTAGTTGTGTGATTTTAGGTAAATTACTTGGTTACTTTGAACTGAAAAAAGAAAAGAAGAGAAATACCTAACTTAAATAGTTGTGAGGAGACTTCCCTGGCAGTACAGTGGTTAAGAGTCCGTGCTTCCAGCGTAGGGGGTGTGGGTTCGATCCCTGGTCGAGGAACTAAGATCCCACATGCCATGCAGCACAGCCAAAAGATTAAAAAAAGAAAAGAGTTGTGAGAATTAAAAATTATATGTACCTCATGAATAACACAGTGCCTGGCATGTTGAAGCTGTTGATGCAGGAAATTTTCACATACTGAGATATGGGGAATCATTCTGGATATACGTGATTTGGCTTGAACTTTATGCTAACTAGAATAGTGTCTTTTGGCCTGTCAGGCACGCATTGTACATCTGCTTTAACCATTAAAGATTGCATTTTTTGAAAAATGGAGTAACTGTGGTTCAAGCATCCAAACTGGAGCTGGGTGGCCATTGAGGATGTGGTTTCAGACACATTCCTGCATCACTGAGAAGTTGAATTTTCTGAACTGAATCAAACTCAAGGACACCACCAGCCATTCTCAACAATTTCTGCTAGCAGCTGCCAGATGCAACCTTATGGTCTCAAAATCTCCCCTTGTATCTATGCAATTATTTAGAACCCCAGCCAATCCTTGCTTAACAAACACCCTTCTTGCCAGCTCCAATGCTAATTAAACAACTTATGTAACTTTTATGGGTTTTGCCTATATAAGCCTCCCCCATTTTGTAGTCAGCTGGAACAGAATCCACGTGCTTTTTGAATCTGTGTCTCCAGGGCTATGGTCCTCAGTTTGGCTTAAATAAAACTCTTTTCTTTTCCTATTATAGATTTTTCATTGATTATTTCTGTCAACAATATTCAATAAGTGAATATGTTTAGAATCCTAGTTCTCACTGTGTAGCTTAATTTATTATCATCCATCTGTTTGTAATATTAACTTAGCTCTGAGAGATGGATCCCATGTTTTGAAACCTGAAAGGGGTAGAAACCCTCTGATTCTAACATACAAAACATCTATGCTCAGATTGGTCAAAAGCAAATCATATTCCTTAAAAATTGTGTCTTCACACAATTAATTGTGTTTAAGTGTATTGACTTAAAGGACCAAAGTAATGATATTCTACTTTGACTAGTGAAAAGCAATAGAATGCTCATAATAATATGATCAGAAGAAAACATTAGAATTAAACTGCTTTAATAAAGTCCAATTAATTCACTAATCTGAAACGATAAATATGCTTTTTTATATAAAATAAAATAATATTTTATTATTCATAGTTAAAAAACATAAAATAGACAGTGAACGTCAGTTAATTCATACCTGTGAGATCAGATTTTAGAAACATGAATGTAAGATGTGGAAACTGCAGAAAAGTAAAGCAGAATTTATTTCCAACTTTTAGTAATATACGTAGTTGACCTATCATAATCGAAAGCCATTTTTTTTTTTTTTTTTTTAATAGTTATGGTCCTATATCCACATTTGGGCATGTCTATGTCTAAGTGGGGATTTTCTTGCATATACTATATTCTGTTCACCTCAGCATTATTATAATGCCAATTGTGTAATTTCAATACTAAGAAATTGAACTGGCTGAACTCTTAATTAAAACATTATTGTTTTTAATCAACATAAGCTAAAGAATCAATGTTGTAAGAGAAAATATAAAAGAGTATGTATAATTTTCCTAATATACTACTGTTGTAACTTGAGTATTCTCACAGCAATAACACAGCATAGTAAAGTGCAAACAAGAGGTGATTTATTTTTCTCAAGAAAGTTTTAAATATATGCAATTTAAGACCATAGTTTCCTCATTTTTCACAGCGCAATCCATTTGTCAACCCTTTTAGCCTTTCCCTTTTCAGAACCCTGAATCACCAAGCCACATCTTACTGTGAACAAATTAGTTTTGACACCTTGAGAGATTTAATTATTTGCAACAGTGAGTCAGATGAAGGTGAAGTTGAGAGAAACTTTTCAAGCTCTAGGAAGATATATATGCTCAAAATGCCATTTTAGTATATTTTAACTCTGGAAAGCCAATTAATATGCATAATAGAAATGTATAAATGTTTGTACATTTTTAGGAGAAGAACATATTACAAAACAAGTAGAAATGTAAGGTTTAGCAGTTAATCATATTTTTTTACATCCTACTATTCAGAACAGAAAATCTCAGAGAGGGAAGTAAATGTAATGTTCATTTAGCACAGCCATTCATTTTACAGTTGAGGGAACTGAGGTTCAGAGAGGTTAAGTGATTTGGCAAGGTCACTTGCCAGTTGCTATTAAACTCAGAGAGAAACAAAATCTAGGTTTCTTATTTGACCATTATTATTTTATTAATTTCATTTGCCAGTAACAATAGCAATTTAGGGATGGGACATCCAAAGTCTGTTGCTGTGGATAACATTTTTAATGAGAAAGTTGTACTAATTAAATTTATATAATTATAAAAATGGTACAATTTTCCCAAGTTAGTTTATGGATATGCTGATTTATATGGCTGAAATTAGAAATTTCTGATAATTTTTAATCTACTAATTATTTTATTCATTTATTAATTAATAATTATTGACTTTTTATTAAATGTTCTACTTCATAAATATATGTATGTATGTGTGTGTGTTTGTGTATGTGTGTGTGCAAAGTTTGTTTTTTCTCACAGTTTTTAAAATCTTTTTAAAAAATCTTTTTCTTCTGAAAGTGATAATTAGTTGAATTTGGTACATAAAATAAATATTTCAATTTATATTTATTCATATTCAAACATGTAAGGTAAATATTTTAAGATAGTCATCATTCAATGTAAAATATGTCATGAAAACACAATTATTTGGTATTTTAGCCAGTTTATATATTTAATATATAACATGAAATATAATTAATATAGTTGATTAAACTTTTAAACTAAAGTGTATGGGGAATGTTTAGCACTTAATTTTTATCATTCTTATAAGTGTAAGTATATTCAGCTTGAAGTTGTTAAAAATAAGTGCATATGAATCTAGAAAGATATGTAAATAGAAAAATATAATAAAAATAAATATTGAATACTATAAAACGATATAAGTCTAGGGAGAAATATGCTTTGCTTCTTATACATGCTATTTTTCTGTCCATAATTCACACATGAATATTCTGCATGAATTATATTTCTCAATTTTGAAATACTTGAAAGTTTTCTTTAAATGTGCCTAAATCCAAACTTACTAATTGTTTTAATGAATGCATCCCCTTCTGTTTTCTAAATGAAATACATGATTGTTATTTTAGATATAGTTCAGACTTTGATTCCTATCTGATAATATGCCTGGCTTAATTGTCATAGTCATTTTCATTTTTCCATTTCATTAAAGTATTATGATAAAGTCTCCAACTATAAAAAAAAAAAAAAAACGATGGACTGATATCTAACTCCTTTATATAGTACATACTATCACCTTTGTTTTGTAAAATATTTTTTTAAATGCTCTCCTTTTATTTTGGCTATGCTGTGAGGCATGCAGGATCTTATTTCCGTGACCAGGGATCGAACCCGTGCCCCCTGCAGTGGAAGCACCAAGTCTTAGCCATTGGACCGTCAGGGAAGTCCCTAAATGTTCCCCTTTTTATACTGAGTGATGGAACTGTAGGATAGATTCCATATCTAGGAAGCTTTGCATTATCTATATATCTCACTATGCATGTCTATTTATTGCATTATTAATATATTTTTACCAAAAAAATCTCTTAACAAGGTTATAACTAAAATTACTTTGATTTTTAAGAACAGATCCTTTTCTGATTAATGATATAAAAAATTCTGCTCAAAGTTTCTTCACCATTTATTAAAATATTTTGATATTTTATAATTATTCTGATTATACAGAATCATGTGTAATTTGCTTTTCTATTTCATTATTTTAATTGATTTTTATTAATGCAATTTTCCATTTACTTGTTTGAAAAAAATCTATGTTCAGAATTAATTTGAACAAAATTTTATTTCTGTCTCTGGAAGGGAAAATAGGGAAAATTGTCAACACATTATATAACTAGAGAGAGTAGTCAATACGTTAAACGAAGATGAGAGTACTCATTTTTTCAGACAATAATTAGCAGCAAATACCTCAAAACAATAAATGACATTCATAAACTACTTTCCTTGAAACATCTAAAAGTAATTTGTAGAAATTACTTAATTAGCCTCTCAGCAGCTCCTGGTGGTAGATATTTTATTATAATTTCAATGTACTTTGTATTAACAGCATTAATGGAGAATAGTAGTGCAGATAATCTGTACAGAATTATACATATGCAAAGGAAGCTAGTTGTAGGTAACACTGCACAAACCTGAACAACACAGGGACTGACAAATACATGCTGCCATGGTTTCTCAGTGCAACACAACATTGCTGCTGAATTGAGCCCTTCTCTTCCAGGCAGCTGGTGGGTGGCTGTATAAGGTCTACCATCCAATGACCTGCACAGGCTGCCATGGAACTTCAAGGAAGGATGAGTCTACTCATTAAGAGCTAAAAGACCTTCCAAAGAAAGCATGTGTTTTTCTCCCAGCGTTAGAACTTTCACTGCAAACTAGTTGCATTTTGCTTTCCACACCAAGTAACCAGAAGGTGAATCCTTCACCTCGTGAATTTGGAATTACTGTTTTATATTTCATGGGAGTGGAAACTACATGGGTTTGTGCAGGCCTAGAGAGAGGAAATGGAGTGTGGAGGTTAGGGCCTTCAGTGCTTTCATTAAGAATTAGAATCATATATGTTATGTTTAGAATGTATATTAGAATCATATATAAACTACATATTAGAAATATCTATGTGTATATATATATATACAACATATTCAAACACATATTATAATTTCAAGTGTATATTGGAAATATATGCTAGAATATTTGTTAGAATAATATAATATATCCATATATAAAATAAATATAATTTATAAAGGGCATTTTATTACACATGGTTCCTTAGCTTTCTAAATAAAAGATCCCTACCTAAAAGTGTTATCGCTGTAGTCATTCAGGTTTGGGAGCATGAATTAAGTTTGAACAGTTTATCAAAATAAACATGGTATAACGATCATTTTATTAAAAGTAGTATCTATATAAGGTGTTTATAAAGGCTTCCAATTGATTCTCATGGTCTCAGCAAGCAAAAGTTGGATCTGCTATTACTATTTCAGTCTTAAAATATGTAAGACTACGAAAAAGACTTGTAGTTTTTGGTTTTATTTAGTTGCTCAACCATCATTAATTTAGCACATACTCTGTTTTGCATTTTTGCATGGTCGCAGGGAACAGAGACTGTGGGAAGACAGAATTTAGAAGCTAACAGCCTAATAAATGAGCCAAGACATTCAGAACTACCAAATAACAATACAATTGGACATATGAATGGTGCCAGACTCAAGAACTGTATTAGAGTAGTAAAAGAGAAATTGGAGCAAGTTAAAACTTTTCCTTATCTACCTATATAACCTATGGCAGATATCTGAAGACTTTGAAATTCTGCCAAAAAAAAGAAAAAAGAAAACTTAGCATTTTCAGAACACATTCTCATTGAGAAAAAATCTATAGTTCCCTATTTCCCAAGTAATATTAGGATATTTCAAATAGCCCTAGCCCGGAGCTTTAATAAATATACTTACATACATATCATATTTTCTGTAATGGATATATTCCTAAAGATTACATCAACACAATGATATGGATATTAATGTTTTAAATTTAAAGTGATCTTCTTGCAAATTAGTCTGTAAATAGAGAATCATTTTAGGTTTTTAAGTCACTTTGATTTTTTTTGAGAATATAGATTTTGGTTTTATTGGTGTTTCTTTTCCTTAATTTATTCAACAAAACTATGGATTGCCTTTCATGTGCAGGAGGGGTAACAAGCAGAATGAAATGAAGGGATAAAATGAGGTATAATGAACACTGATTATATGCTGGAGGAAATAATAACTATATCTCATATGGGTGGGATGTTTTGAAAATTAACTCACTGAGAATATACTCTGTATGTTGAGTTTTCATAGGCTGAGAAAGAAATAGACAGAGGACCGAGAAAGGGAGATGGATAGAGGAAGAGTTTAAATTAAAGAAAAAGCATTGGCAAGTGAAATTAAATGTCTAAACCATGAAAGTTTATAGAAAGTTCAGAAAAATGCTTGTTATATTTGATGAGTCCATAGTAGAAAACACATAGGAGGTGTCAAATTGAGTAATTGGACCAAATACTTTTCTCCTTTATGTATATATGCCCTTTGTCATGTAAACCTGCATTTTCTCCCATTAGAGGCAGAGGTTATTTTTCTTCCCTTGGTCTTTGGGCTAGGCCATGTGGTGTCCTCGGTTCAACTGATGCTGGCAAACTTTGCCAAACACAGGCTTAAAATGAGCTTGCATAGTTGGACTTTGTGTAGTTCTTACATTGCCACAAAAAGATGATGGTCTCTGCTAGCTTACCAATACATAGTTACATAGAAAATGGGAGACAGATGGACAGACTTGCAATCTCCAGTTTGGAACCAAGCTTATATGAGCCCACCCTAAATAAACTTACCTACAAATGCATAGAAGAAAATGAATAATTTCCATCTAAAGATACATAATTTTGCCGATAGGATAATTATATATGATGACACTTCAGTTGAGTACAATGATTTCGCAATACACTTCACTGTATTTGGTCATTTATCAAAGGTATTCACTAAAACTGGGAAGCTAAACATGTATAAATGTGCATTCTCCATGGTTCAGAGTTGTCCCATTCCTCACCTACCAAGTACAAAAGAAGAGACGTGTAGTTTTCCCAACAAATTTTACAAATCTTCACAAAATACTATTATAAATATTTTTATCAGCTATATTTTAACACTAAGCAAATGACCTATATAAAATTATATAAATAATTCCTTCTTCAAGACTTGATTTGGTGGTAAGTGGTTTTAAGTGTGTCTAGTGGAAATTAGAAAGGTCTTTCAGTTTAAATGATAATAACTTTGTTATCAGATGCTATTTGCCATAAATAAGCTCTTATTTATCATAATAAATGAACATAATTCTGCAAGACATGAAGTTTTGTATTGTGAAATATTTGACCTCTTCTAAATAGAGACACTATGATTTATGGTATGATTAATACATAAAATGCACCCCCATATTTAGCATAATAATTTCCTTCTTTTATCTGAATTCCTAGGGTCATAAGTGAGCCAGAAACTGATTCACAACATTATTTCTGTAGGTTTAGCCATTTGTTTAGAAACTGACACTGGGATAAATTTCTCTCTCAATCTTTAAGAGTTTGGTGTGTTTATCTGCTGCAGGTATAAGGATACATGAAATTGAAATGTTGATTGCCAATGCTGGCATTGACATTTTCAATCAAAATCAGTAAAAAAAAAAAAAAAAAAAAAAAAAAATCTTCTACTGATATTAACACATGATAAATTGATTACATGCTTTAAAATTATTAATTATATATTTTTCAAGAAAATTTTATCAGCCTGCACTTGAAATGTAACAAGTATTAGAAAGTGCATGTCCAATTATCTCTGTCCATTGCCACGGCAGATGTCTGATTTGGTATTAAATTAATTACCAAATGCCTTTGCTTTTTGAGTGTTGGATATTTTAGACTCCAAAGGCAAATAGATTTTGAAGCAATATAATAATAAGCTTAGAAGTGTGAAATGCAACAGAGCTGAAAAGTGAAAACTCAACAGGCTCAGCTGTTAATATCTTCCAGAAGAGTTAATCAGTGTGACAACAATAAAAAGTACAAATCATATGTGCTATAAATATAATTCACTTTAAATCAAATTTTTGTTTTGATATAACATTAATAAAATGAATTTTCAAGATGGCACATTACTTTACAAATTGATTTCCAGTTAAATTTATATATTTCTAAATGCCATCCTAGAAAGTCATCATATTTCTATAATTTTTCATTGTAATTAGCAGTAAACATATGAAGACTGCATATTTTAGAAGTGTAATCACTATTCACTAGAGGCATTTCCCACTACACTATCACTGCTGCCAAAATTTATTTTACTGTCAGTTCAAAATTAATAAACATTTTTGATCATGCAATTGCATTAGATACAAAATAGACATAGCATAATGATTATAACTTATGTGAATTATTTTTATAAATATTAGAATGAATTAATCTGCATATTATAGTCTAATGTTTCCGAATGAGGTATAATTTTGAAGCTCATCTATAAGCTTACTTAGTGAGGTTGATTATTAATTGACTTACCATGAAAATTAGACCAAAGACTAGGAAATGACTACTTTTGCATCTGTAAATATAGCCTATTTTAACATAAATAGGCTTAAACTACTCATTCTAAAAACATCTAAATGCTTGATCTTAGTTATTTTAAACATTTATCACAGAAACTTAGTTAACTAAAATAATTCATGTACATTCTCTCAAATAATGTTTAAAGGAAACTTTTTAAGAAAAAATGAGAATATATTTGCAATACTTTATTGTGATTAATATATTGATTACTCAGTAAGTGTTTATTTAAATGAGTACTTGAACATCAAAAATACCTAGTTTGCTAAATATAAATTATTTGTGGATGGTCTAGTATTAATTATTCTCTAATCTATGAAGCTACAGATTTTAAAAATATTTCATTTGTGTATTTAGTATGTCATTTAATATTTACATTCATATTTTCCTCTTTCAAGTTTCTCTCTCTCTTTCCTATAACACCTAGCCCTTTTCCTTTGTAATGGTAGGAGAAACTCATTTCATGAAAACACACTATGAAAGGAAGAAAATATTTAGCAAATAATCTGTAACATTTGTAGAAATATTAACTTACAAGCTAATTACTTTAGTTAAAACTAATGACTTTAGTTAAAAATGTAATAATATGTACATTTCAAATAGTTTTTTCAGGTGTAAAAATATACTATAGATATAACATATAAAATTTATGCAATTAAATAAGTAGGCAATTCTTGTAATGCTCCTAAGTTATTTTTGGATGCAAACACATAGCAGTGATCAATTTGGAGCTTTGTATTTATTAAATAATTCAAATAATATTCAAGTAAATATAGAATGACTTTCACAGAATTTGTTGACTATCTTTCTATAACAGCATAGAATCTTGATTTATCATTTAATTATTATTTACATTATATAGTTACTATAAATAAAATATATTGAGTAAAGTTAGTTAAGCCCAGATAGAATTATTTTATGAGATTGCCCTATACTATAATTACTAGTCATATTGTCACTATTTGTGAAAATAGGTGCAAGAGACATGTTGGAGAAAATGAAGTTCACATAAACTCAGAAAGTGGCCAAGGCCAAAAAGTTAATAAGCTTCAACACAGAATGATATTTTCATGCCATGTCATTTGAATTAAAATATGATTTCTCATTTGCAAGATAAAACAAGTCACAATCTACGATCTATATGACATGACCAAAGTAGTGAGTGCTTGTGAAACAAAAGGTAGTAATAAAATTCTGTGAAAAGTGGATAGAAAGCAACAGCTGTGATTTAAACAAGTTATTTTGAAATTTGTAATCCTTTTATAAAGGTAAAATGGAAAGGACAACTACAGACTTCTAGAAGGCACAAACTATACATATATATATATATACACACACACACACACACACAGTATCACATATTTACTATATGATATAGCAATTCCACTCCTAAGTATATAGCCAAATACATTGAAAACAGATTCAAACACATCAGTGTATATCAATGTTCACTGCAGCATTATTTACAATAACCAAAAAGTGGAAACAACACAAGTGTCCATCAAAAAATAAATCAGTTTTTTAAATGTGGTATAATATTAATGGAATACTATTCAGCTATAAAAAGGAGCAAAGTTCTAATATATGCTACAGATGACTTGAAAATATTTTGCTAAGTGAAATAAGCCAAACACAAAAGGACAAATACTGTGTGATGTCACTTATATGAGTTGTTTAAAATAGGCAAATTGGTACTTCCCTGGTGGCACAGTGGTTAAGAATCCACCTGCCAATGCAGGGGACACAGGTTCGAGCCTTGGTCTGGTAAGATCCTACATACTGCGGAACCACTAAGCCCATGCACCACAACTACTGAGCCTGTGCTCTAGAGCCTGCGAGCCACAGCTACTGAGCTGGCGTGCCACAACTACTGAAGCCCGCGTACCTAGAGCCCATGCTCTGCAACAAGAGAAGCCACCACAATGAGAAGCCCACGCACCGCAACGATGAGTAGCCCCCGCTCGCCGCAACTAGAGAAAGCCCGCATGCAGCAACAAAGACCCAATGCAGCCAAAAATAAATACATAAATAAATAAATTTATAAAAAGAAAAAAAAAAGAATAGGCAAATTAATAAAGACAGAAAGTAGAATAGAGATTACCAGAGGCTGAGGAGAGGAAAGAATCATTAGTTATTGTTTAATGGATTTACAGCAATATTGTGAGTGTAAGTAATGTTAAAATTGGTTCATCTTTTTAATTTCATGACATTGGCTTCTTGTGATCTCAGGATAATTGTCATAGAATATGCTATTTCCTAACACTTCCTCCCTCAGCCAAGCTATGCTAAAAGCTAGAGTTTCAATAGGTAAGCCTGGGTAAGAATACTAGCAGCTTTGTTGCAAGAAGGAGTAGATATATTTTTGAGAGGAGGTGGGGCATGAAAAACAAATGATTTTGTCAGATAAAAGTTAGTTGTGTTATGAAAAGACATGGGAAACTTGCAGCTTTGTGAGATTGAAACTGGTTAGCTTGGCGTGAGCAGGGAACCAGCCAGAAACTTATCAGGGTTATCTTGGACAAGAGATACAGAAGGGCTAGATAAAGTCTCCCCAAATCCTTGCCTGCCTGGGGCATTATATGCACACATAGGAGAGGCTCACATGGTGGTAAGAAAAACCAAGGAAGTAATGAGAACCAACTTAACTTGGAATGTGCTTTCGACTGCCCACAAAGATGATTGTCAGAGAGTGGAAGGAAGTCTTCTGAGGTGTTTTCTCAAATTATTGGCTGAACACAAAGCCATAAAGACATAGTGGAAATCTATAGAAAGCCAGGCAGCTATAGCCTTATGAGATGCATTTCATAAAGAAAAAGACTTGAAGTCAAAATTACTTCTAGATCCATGGGCTACAGAATGGATATTGTGTTAGCAGGCATGAAAACATTAATCTCTTTGTACATCTTCTTCAGAGCTATTGGGTGATCAAGGGCTTTGTCAATGAGCAGTTATATTTTGAAAGGAATCTTTTTTTTTCTGAGTAGAAAGTCTCAACCGTGGGCTTAAAATATTCAGTAAACAATGTTGTAAACAGATGTGCTGTCATCCAGGCTTTGTTATTCAATTTATAGAGCACAGGCAGAGTAGATTTTGCATAATTGTTAAGGGCTCTAGGATTTTTGAAATGGTAAATTAACATTGGCTCAATTTAAAGTCACCAGCTGCATTAGCCCCTAACAGAAGAGTCAACCTATCCTTTGAATCTTTGAAGCCAGGCAATGACTTCTCCTCTCAAGCTATGAAAGTCCTAGAAGTCATCTTCTTCCAATAGCAGGCTATTTTGTCTACATTGAGTCTGTTGTTTACCATAGACACCCTCATTAGTTATCTTAGCTAGATCTTCTGGTTAACTTGCTGCAGCTTCTACATCAGCACTTACTGCTTCAACTTGTACTTTTATGTTATGGAGATGGCTTCTTTCCTTAAACTTCATGAACCAAACTCTGCTAGCTTTCAACATTTTTTTTTTCCAGCTTTTTCACTTCTCTCAGATGTCACAAAATTGAAAAGAGTTAGGACCTTGCTCTGGATTAGGCTTTGACTTAAGGGAATGTTGTGGCTAGTTTGATCTTCTATCCAGACTACTCAGATTTTCTTCATATCAGCAATAAGGATGTTTTGCTTTCTTATCACTTGTGCGTTTACTGGAGTGGCACTTTTAATTCTCGCCAAGAAGTTTTCCTTTGCATTCACACCTTGGCTAACTGTTTGGTGCAAGAGGCCTAGCTTTCTGCCTATTTTGGCTTTGGACATGCCCTCCTCACTAAGCTTAATCATTTCTAGTTTTCAATTTAAAGTGAGAGACATTTGACTCTTTCTTCCACTTAAACACTCAGAATCCATTGTAGGGTTATTAATTAGCCTAAGTTCAATATTGTTTTGTCTCAGGCAATAAAATGGCATGAGGAGAGTGAGATGGGGAAATAGCTGGTCTGTGGAGCAGTCAGAACACACACAACATAAAATTAAGTTCACAGTCTTATATGGGTGTGGTTCATGGTGCCCCCAAACAATTACAATAGTAACATCAAAAATCACTGATTACAGATCATCATAACAAATATAATAATTTGGGAGAATTCTCACAATATAATAACATGATAGTATTGTGAGAATTAACAAAATATGACACAGATACATGAAGCGAGCAAATGTTGTTACAAAAATGGTGCCAATAAATTTGCTTGATGCGGGGTTGCCACAAACCTGCAATTTGTAAAGAATACAGTATCTGTGAAGCCGCAATGAAGCAAAGTGCAATTAAACAAAGTCTGACTGCACCTTGAAGACTGAGAAGTGGAAATTAGTCAATATTTTGAAAAAAAGAAGAAATTAAGACAAATGAAAAGTAACAGAAAACTGTGAAACAAGTGCACCAATGTAAGGATAATGGGAGTTCAGAAAGGAAAAGAAAACATATTCTGAGAAATAATGGCAGAAAATTTGCCAATTTAATGAAAACCATACCAAGCATAATAAATACAGAGATCCACAGTTAGCCACACCAAACAACTAAAGAAACAACTAAATATTAAAGAGAAAGAAAACATCTTGAAAAGGAAAGAATATCTCATCACTTTCAGGGAAATAGTATTGATAATATTACCAATGGCTGATGTCTCTTTAGAAACAAGAGAGTTCAGATGTCATTAAAATGAAATATTCAAGTACTCAGAGAAAAAACTGTCATCCAAGAATAGTATATATGTTATTATTAAATTATTATTAAATTATTTTAATTTAATAATAATAGTAATTTTATTATCAAATTATTAAATTATTATTAAATAATTATATTATTAAATATATAAGTTATTATTAAAAAATGAAGACAAATTTAAAACATTCCCAGATAAATAAAAACTGAGAAAATGCATGGCTAGTATACCTACCTTAAAAAAGTATTAAAGGAGTCCATCTGGCTTAAAGGAAAGAACAACAGATAGAAACTCAAATATGCATGAAGAGTTGAAAAGCTCCAGAAATGATAAATATGTAGATAAATATAAAAGACTGTGTTATGGGCTAAATTCTTTCTCCCTAGAATTAGTGTATTGAGTTCTTAACTCCTCGTGCCTCAGTGTATGATTGTATTTTGAGATAGGGCCTTTAGAAAAGCAAGAAAGGTAAAATGAGATCATATGAGTGAAGACTAATTCAATAAGACTTGTGTACTTACAAGAAGAGAAGAAGAGGCCACAGACATGCACAGAGAGGACCATATGAGGACACAAAGAGAGGACAGATACAAGCCAAGGATAGAGACTTGAGAAGAAACCAACCCTGCTGACACCTTCATCTTGAACTTCCAGCCTCCAGGACTGTGAGAAAATACATTTCTGTTAGTCCAACTAGTCTGTTGTAATTTGTTATGGCAGATCTTTTTGTATACTTTAACTAACACAAAGTATACAAAAATATTTTTCACTTTTATTCTGTTAATGTATTTGAAAAATAGTTGATTGTTTAAAGCAACATTTATAATATTGCATTGTTAAGTTTATAACATACAGAGATATAATATATGAAAATAATATGACATATAGGCTGTATTGGAGCAAAATTGCTATATTTTAGTAGAATCAAGTGAGCTTTAATGTGAATTGGACTGGGAAAAGTTAAAGTTCTCTATTTAATCCCTAGAACAGCCACTAAGAAAATAACATTAGAATATAGTTTAAAATCAATAGAGAAATTAAAATGGTATAGTATAAAATATGTGTAATAAAAAGGCAATAAAAGGGGACTAGAAGAACGGAAATACATGAAATATATGAAAAACAAGCAACATAACAGAAGATGTAAATTCAAACATTTTAATGATTATGTTAAATATGAATGAACTGAACATTCCAATTAGAATTAATCAATTCTCATACTAGATAAAATAATCAAGTCTTAATTATATGTTCTCCACAGTGGTACACTTTAGATAGAAAGACACAAATAACTTGAAAATAAAGTATGATAAAGATACAGCGTGCAAACACTAACCATAACAGGGCTGTAGTGGCTACATCAATATAAGAAAAAAACACACATCAAAACAGGAAATATTGTAACAGACAGAAAGGTCATTTCATAATGATAATAGGTGCTGTGAATCATAAAGATGTAATTGAAAATGTACATGCACCTAAACAATGAGGCCGCTAAATACATGAAACAAAAATGAACCAATTGAAAGGAAAAATAAACAATTCAACAATGACAGTGTCAGGTTTCAATATCTCTGTCTTAGAAATAGACACAAAATCAGTAAGTATATAGAAGAGGTGAACCACACTATCAACCAACTTGTTCTCACTGACAGATATAGAACATTCCAATAGATAACAGCAGAACACACATTATTTTAAATGCAAATGAAACATCCACTAAAATAGAACCTATGTCAGGCAATAAAAAATCTCAATAACTTTAAAAGGATTGAAGTCACAATGTGTATGTCATCTGTTTGCAATAGATGATTAGAAATAATACAAAGAATTTTAGGGAATTTCCAAATAATTGAAAATTGAAAAACACATTTTAAATAGTCTAAGGCTCAAGTAAAAAAAAAAAATCACAAAAGTAATTAAAAAGATCTTTACTAAATGAATTAATAACTTTACTTTTTCCTCAAGTAACTATATAAAGAACAAACTGAACCCAAAGCAAACAGAAATAAATAATAAAGATTATAATGAAATTAAATGAAAGAGAAATCAGAAACAACTAGAAAAATAATAAGATGAAAAAGTAATTTCTTTGAAATATAAAAAAATTGACAAAATTTTGCCTAGACTTACCAAGAAAAAAAAAAGAGAAAAATCAAGAATGTAAGAGAGGACATCACTATCATTTAATTATATAAATAAATTGAAAGGTATTAAGAGAACACTATGAACAATTGTTTGTCAACAAAATTAATCATGTAGATGAAAAGAACAAATTGATAGAAGGACACAAATTATCATACTGGCTCAAGAAGAAATAGAAAATCTGAATATACATATAAAATTAACAAAATTGAATTAGTAAATTAAAATCTCCCCAACAAAAGTCCAGGTCCAGATTATTTTTCTAGTGAGTTCTGCCAAAAATATTGCCAATGCCTAATAAGCACATGAAAAAGTATTTAGTATAATTAGTTATTAGGGAAATAATTCACTGCATAAGATACAGTTTCACACCCCCATGATAAAAAAGACAGAAAATAACACATGCTATCTGTAAGTTTATTTTTACTCATCTATCACTATTACCCTAAGTTTTTCAAATAAAATATTTTAAAGGAATACACTTTATATTTTAGTACAAATAATAGCACTTTTATGTGCTTTGTCTTCAAGGGGCTCGGCACTTTCCTTTTCTACTGGCAACTACAGGTTATGAAGCCATCCCGCTATGTATATGAGGTCTGTGTGTGTGTGCACATATGTGTGTGTGTGTGTTTGTGTGTGTATTTTCTTAAGACTTAAGCAAAAATTAAGTCTAGGTTGACACTTCCTCAAGGAACTGCTGAAACTGAGTGATATGTTTTCAAATTTATAGTTCTAATTTTATTTATACAAACAACTTTATAGTATTGGGATGGATTGGGTTTCCAATTTTTTGGATGTTAAATTACAGTTAGGAATAAGTCAGAAAAAAAAATCCTGAGTCAATAAAAAAATTCATGGTTTTTTAAAGTCATGGTCCAGAGAGACAGAAGAACTTGGAGAATAATGAATCAAAGCAGTATACAGAATTTATGATTTAGATTTCATTTGGGATGATAGAAAAACCAATCATTTTCTGTATCAGCCACTTTGCTCTATCCTAGAATGAAGGCTCCCTGAGGGCAAGTACTTTCTCTTTTCTATACACCGATGTTTCCCCAGTACCCAAAGCAGTGTGAGATACATGAAAATCAGTCAATAAATATTTGTGGATGCATTAAAGTAATGAAAATGCAGATAAGGTTAAAGTTAGCACCACATTAATATTCCAGAAGTTAGTTTTTTAGAACCATGCACCTGTTGAAGAGCATGAGATGGAAATATTTCTGTAAATGAAAAAAGATAGCTGAGAAGAGGAAAAGAGCTTTTAGTATAAATATGACCTTTGGATTAAATGACATATAAGTCTAAAATAATATTTTTCTCTAGATTCAAAAATGGGCAGTGATGGTTGCCTAACCACTGCTCCAAAATCAAATGGAAAAGCATCCTACACACAAAGCTAAAATCAGTGTTGGTATCTAACATATGGACATTTATTTCAATTATAAAAGTTTAGTGATTGGTCATAAATCTATTAGTCACACTGGAATTGAATTTGAAAACATTAAAAAGGTATAATATATTTTTCTAAATGGACGTGTCTTTCATATGGATTGAATTTAAATCAGGCTTCTGTATTTAAAATATTATTAAAAATTAAGGTTTCCAGCTTCAGATTATTATTATCCTTAATATCTTCAGCATCTTGCATTTGCCTTGTCCTTGGCCTCTGTTAACATACTAGAAATTGAAATACAAAAGTTGGTTATCTCATTTAAAACAATGTTTTGTTAGAGAAATAGCTGTCTCTGCATGTCTCTGTCTTTCTCTTTTTCACGTACATATACACATTCATGCACAACACACAATAAACCACATCTCAACCACAAATTACATAATGCTTGAGAATAATAACATGTTTATTACCTGCTGTAAAATTTAAACTCAGAAAATATTTCCCTGTATTATTTTTTTATCTAAGTAATTTGTAGAATGTTAATGAATATAATAGATCTTATTTGGACACAAATAAGATTTCTCCAGTGCCCTTCTTAATGAAAATCCCAGTAAGTCATTTTGTGGATAGATACAAGCTGATTCTAAAATTTACATAGAAAGGCAAAAGACCCAGAATACCCAATGCAATATTTAAGAAAAAGACAAAGTTAGAGAACTGACAGTCTTCAAGGTTTACTGCAAATCTACAGTAATCAAGAGAGTGTGGAACTGGCAAAAGTGTAGACAAATAGATGATCAGAACAGAATAGAGTGCAGAAATTGACTTATAGCAATATGGTCTGTAATGAAGCAGCAAAGTCAGTGCAATAGGCAGAGGATAATCTTTTCAATAAATATGCTGGAACAACTGGACATCCACATGCAAAAAAAAAAAAAAGAATCATGACAGAATTTTCACCCTTCATAAGAATTTACTCAAAATGGATCATATCCTAAATGTAAATTAACACAGAATTATAAAATCCCCAGAAGTTAACATACAAGAATATCAAGGTTATCTGAGCTTTGGTGATGGTTTTTCAGATACAACACCAAAAGCACAATATTTGAATAAAAAACTTGGAATTTTTGATTTCATTAAAATTAAAAACTTTTTCTCTACTATAGATACTATTACAGGAATGAAAAGACAAGTCACAGACAATGGGAAAATATTTACAAAACACATATCTAGTAAGGATTGTTATCCAGGTTGTATGAAGACCTCTCAAAACTTGACAAAGTTGTCAAGTTAATAGTTTAAGTAATGTTACTTATGGATGAAAGTAGAAAATATCATTCAAAATTTGTACTTTATTAACAAACCTCTCTCTCTGTCTCTCTCTCTATATATATCTATATAAACACACACATGCACACACACATACACATAAATGTATGTACCTGTGTATGCATATATTGCAAATCATATTTCAAGACTTGAAATGCTCAAAATTATTTATGCCAAAAAGCATTTGCCCTTGTTTGTTCAAGATAGGAATTAGTAGTCTAGGATCTTAAGTCTACATGTTTTTCATTTTGCAATGCTATAGAAAGATAAATAGTAATTACCATTGCCCTTGTAATAGAAATCATTTGCTATTAAAGCGATGTTTTATAGGAAACTATAATTATAAAACCACAAACCAACTTACTGAAACACTCACATGAACCACATGACTGACAAAAGTGGACAAAGGCATATATCTTATTTACATATAAATAACATATAAATAACATATAACATGATATATTCTGAGGCCCCTCCAATTTCCTCACCTGTGATATAATAGGATTATATATCAAAACTCACATGATAGCTTATTATTTATTATTCAGTATCTCTATGTTTGTTTCTGCTTTATAAAACCAATGCTCCTACTCTTCTTTTTTGCTCTTAATTTGTAACAGTAATTATTTTCTAATTACTTAATTATAAATCCTGTTAGAATTTAAAACCTTTAAAAATACAGCTAATTTATCATTGGAATTTATTACCCTATTAAGAAAGATCCCGGTTATTTCTTAGTTAAAACTTATTACTTTGGGGGTCTTTGTTTATAGGGGCATAATCTGCAGGAGTTATTTATGGACTATTTTACTTATTTGGTGTTTAGAAGGCTGCTATTTTCAAACATTCCAGGGAATTTCTTAATACTATTATCCAAATAATGTGACACTATTTTATTAAAGAATCAGTTGGTTGTTGGTCTTTGCTTGTTTGTTTTTACATAAAGCAAAAACCTCAGGAGTTCTCTCTGCACTTAATAACTAAACATGAGGACTGATGAGAAGGCTTTCTTGGGAGGGAACTTCCTAGTCAAATGCTCCAGGGCTTTTTCTCTCAGACCAAAGCATTTTCAAAACTCACTGGGAATGTAACCTTTCTTTCTGGGGCAGAAGGTGAAACTCCATAAGTCCAGTTATGGGTATTCCATACTGAATTTAAAAGCATTCTACTGATCCAGAATATTCAATAGCAAGGGGACTTATTCAGTGGTAGAAAGTTCCTTGAGGATTCTTATAGTTTAAGTGGAACTGACTGAGATTATCTTGGGCCATGCTTATATTTCAGCCGCTAAAGATTTAAAAGTGTAAAAGTACTTGAGTTATGATTTTCATTCTTGGTTTTTGGCTGAAATGAAGTTACCTGAATTACAGTAGAGACTGAATTGTTGTCAATGTTGAGACACAAACTTGAGGAAAGGAGCCCAGCAATAAAAATGCTTTTATCAGGGAAAGAAGCTGAGTAATTGTCCTAGGGAAGGATGAATGCAAAGTAACTAAATAACAGCAGAGACATTTACTCTATACTCGATATCCAGGGCTTGGTGGAACATGCCTGGAAAATTAAAATTGGAATGAAATCCTGTATGTATCAGGATATGATACTGTAAGGGAAAAACAGCAACAAAACAGATACGTTTCCCACACCATAAAAAAGTACCAGTGGTTTTTAAAACACCAAATCTATATCTTCTTTGTGTTATGCAGGTCAGCAAGTGGGCTTATTCCAGCCCCTTTGGAACCTGAGGCATGGCTGACAAGAGGATTTCCCTCTAATAATACTTCCAGGCCAACACATGCCTTCAGCATTTTCTTCTGAAGGAGAAGAAAATATGAAAAATCACACAATGCTTTTTAATACTTCAACCCTAAAGTGACGTATACCTAATATCCATAAAAAAATATGAACCATAAACTTTTTAAAAATGTGTCTTTGAAAGTCATTTTAATAAAACTAAAATTCAAAGAACATTCTGGGAAATTTTTTTCAATATGTTTCTGGCAAAGACTTATAATTTTAATTTTAAAAGAATTCTTGTAATTCTTATTCTTTTAATTTTAAAAGAATTCTTATAAATCAATAATAAGCAAATAAATTAATAATTGACAAATATTTGAAAAATATATGTTAAATTTTATTATATAAAATATTAATATATAATTAATATCATATTTTATTATATAAAAATATAATTTAAAAAAGAAATATTTTTAAATCTGTTTAAATCTATTGGATTGGTAATAAGACATTAAATAATTTTAGAGGTAAGACCTTAAAGAGGAAAACAGAATGACAAACACAGTTTATGCTTAATTTCCCTGTAAGAGTAAGTTAGGCGGAATAGTGGCACTCCAAAAATGTTCACCTCCTAATTCTGAAAACACACAAATATGTTGCATGGCAAAAGGGACTTTTCAGAAGTAAAGGATCTTAAATTGGGGATATTATCCTGGATTATCTGGGTGTGTCAAATGTAATGACAAACGTCATTACAAGCAGTAAATGGAAGCAGGAGAGTTAGAGAAGAAGATGAGATGAGACGTAACCAGTGTCAGAGTGGAGAGAAATTTGAAGATGCACTGTTGCTGGCTTTCAAATTTGAGGAGGGTCTATGAGCCAAGGACTTCAGGTGGGCTGGGGAAGGTAGAAAAAGAAAAAGAAAAACAATTGAATTATTCCCTAGAGTCCCCAGAAGGAAACAGCCCAGCTGGTACCTTGATTTTAGCCCAGTTAGACTTCCAACCTCCAGAACACTTAGTACACGTGTGTGTGTTTTAACCACCAAATTTGTGGTAATGTGTTACAGCAGAAATACAAAATTAATACAAGGGGTCTATTCCAATCCAGCACAGATATCTAAGAATCTAATCAAATCCAGTGATGAGCTTTTGGGTCTATTGATTAAACAAAATTGGAACCCAGAATTTGGAGGAGATGAGGATTATAAACAACCCACTCTAGCAGTAAGGGTAAACACTAATTGAAGATGCTATTACCGTGACTGAAAGCCCAACTTTTAATTATTTCAATCCCTAAAATTGGATTAGGTAAATCATCAAAATTTGCTAATGGCCCTAGATTCCTACGAGAAAGAGAGTCAGATCTCGTCAACAGAAGATAATAACATTTTTTTTTTTAATATTTATTTTTATTTATTTATTTATTTATTTATTTTTGGCTGTGTTGGGTCTTCGTTTCTGTGCGAGGGCTTTCTCCAGTTGCGGCGAGCGGGGGCCACTCTTCATCGCAGTGCGCGGGCCTCTCACTATCGCGGTCTCTCCCGCTGCGGAGCACAGGCTCCAGACGCGCAGGCTCAGTAGTTGTGGCTCACGGGCCGAGTTGCTCCGCGGCATGTGGGATCTTCCCAGACCAGGGCTCGAACCCGTGTCCCCTGCATTGGCAGGCAGATTCTCAACCACTGCGCCACCAGGGAAGCCCGATAATAACATTTTTAGCTTCATGTTTTTCTCTAATTCGTTATAAAGAATTCTCAGCACTCAATCAAATATAACTAGGTATCCAAGGTGAAAACATGACATAAAAGAAAACTGTGAGAGACATCAAACCATACACACAATGCACAAGGATAATGTTATAAGAGTAATAGGAGTTACAGGAGTAATATATATAGGAGTAATCAGGCACAGACATTAAAATAACTCTGTTTATCATGATAGATACATACAATGCAGTATTAATAAATTCAGAAGAAATTTGAAAGCAGTTAAATGGAGCCAAATACCGAATATAAAATAGTAAATTAAAATATCCACTATTAAGAACTGAATGGATGGATTTATCAGCAAGGTAGAGAGAACCAAAAATAGGATTAGAGAATTGGTAATATGTAAGAAATAAATATTCATAAAAGTCAAAAAGAAACAAAAATACAGAGAATACAGAAGAGGGTTAGAAACGTAGGAAATAAAGTGAGAAAGTTTAAAATGTGTGTAACTGGAATCTCACATGAAAGTTGACTACAAGTAAGGAAAACACAGTGTTTGAAATTAAAATTTCAAAGGAAATTTTATCAAAGGAAAATAACGAAGGAACAACAACAAAAATAAACCATGGTTTCAAAAAGTCATAAGAACTCCAAGCATGTTCAAGAATAGCACTCTAACAAATGTTGGTGGAGTTGTGGAACAACTGGAACGCTCACATGTTGCTGAGAGAGGTTTGAGGGGGATGTTATGTAAATTGGTAAAACGACTTGGAAAAATATTTGTCATAAATGTTTTTAATATGCACACACTCGGTGACCAAGCCATTCCACTCCTAGGCAGATACCAAGAAGAAATATGTGTGTGCATATCTATATAAAGACTATACAAGAATATTCATAAAACAAAAAGACCCATAAAACTCTATCATTACAGAGTGTTTAAATAAATTATGGTGCCTCAATAATATAAATGCTATACAGAAATAAAAATTCATATTGATGAACCTCATAAACCTAATGTTGAATAAAAGAAGCCAGACACAGTAATATATTTTTGTATTATTCTATTTAAATAGAGATTAAAACAGACAAAAGGAAACTATACTCATAGCATCTGGAATAATGGTTACCTTTAAACAAGAGTAAGAGAGAAATAATCTCAGATGAAGGTATTAGTAGACTTTCTAACCTTGTTTGTGATTCACAGGTACTTGTTTCTTGATAATTGATTGAGTCACACAGAGATAAATTAATTAGCAAGATATTTTAGAAAAGAATTAGTAAATTAGTTTCCTGCAGCTTCTGTAACAACCTACCACAAATGGTGACTTAAAACAACTGAAATTTATTCTTTCACAGTTCTGGAAGGCAAATGTCCAAAACCATTTTCACTGTATTGAAATCAAGGTGTCATGTCAGCAGGGCCATATTCGCCCAGGAGGCTCTAAGAGAAAATCCATTGCTTGCCTCTTCCAGCATCTGGTAGCTGCCTGCATTCCTTGACTGTGACCACATCATTCATTCTAATCTGCCTCCATTATCACAATGCCTTCCTCTCTTGTACAGAATGTATTTTAACTCCCCCACTTGTGACTGCATTTAGGGAAAATCCAGGGAATCTTTCCATCTCAGTGTCCTCATCTAATCATGTGTGCAGAGACACTTTTTCCTCATGAAATTATTTTCATGTTACAGGTATTTGGACCTAATACATTTGGAGGAGCAATTATTCTGTTTACCACAATTGGTAAAAAATTTAACAGAGGATTAGAAATTTTTTTTTAATCTTTTATATAGGAATAATGATAGCCTTCAGTCTTCTTCACAGATATTTCTTGCTTTCCTCCTTTTAGGCACTTAATACATTTGCCTTTCTGTAGCGAGCTGTAGCAAGACATGTTTAAATGACTTTGATTAAAGGCATGTGTGTACTTTTGTGATTCATCACATTTCCTATCATCTGCCGCATTGACCAGTGATTTTATTTTATTTTTTTTTAAGTTTTATTGGAGTATAGTTGATATAACATGTTGTGTTAGTTTCTGTTGTACAGCAAAGTGAATTAGTTCTACATATACATATATCCACTCTTTCTTAGATTCTTTTCCCATACGGGCCATTACAGAGTATTGAGTAGAGTTCCCTGTGCTATACAGTAGGTCCTTATTAGTTATCTATTTTACATATAGTAGTGTATACATGTCAATCCCAATCTCCCAATTTATCCCTCCACCCCCCACCCTTTCCCCCCTGGTAACCGTAAGTTTGTTTTCTACATCTGGGACTCTATTTCTGTTTTGTAAATAAGTTCATTTGTATCATTTTTTTAGATTCCACATATAAGCGATATCATATATTTGTCTTTCTCTGTGTGACTTACTTCACTCAGTATGACAATCTCTGGGTCCATCCATGTTGCTTCAGATGACATTATTTTGTTCATTTTTATTATGGCTGAGTAATATTCCATTGTATATATGTACCACATCTTCTTTATCCATTCCTCTATCGATGTACATTTAGGTTGCTTCCATGTTGGAGCTATTGTAAATAGTGCTGCAATGAACATTGGGACGTATGTATCTTTTCGAATTATGGTTTTCTCCTGATATAGGCCCAGAAGTGGGATTGTAGGATCATATGGTAGCTCTATTTTTAGTTTTTTAAGGAAGCTCCGTACTGTTCTCCATAATGGTTGAATCAGTTTACATTCCCACCAACAGTGCAGGAGGTTCCCATTTCTCCACACCCTCTCCAGCATTTATTGTTTGTAGATTTTTTGATGATGGCCATTCTGCCTGGTGTGAGGTGATTCCTCATTGTAATTTTGATTTGCATTTATCTAATAATTAGTGATGTTGCACATCTTTCCATGTGTTTTTTGGCACATGTGCTTTTTATGCCTTATATCTTCTTTGGAGAAATGTCTATTTAGCTCTTTCACCCATTTTTTGATTGGGTTGTTTGTTTTCTTGACATTGAGCTGCGTGAGCTGTTTGTATGTTTTGGAGATTAATCCCTTGTTGGTTGCTTCGTTTGCAAATATTTTCTGCCATTCTGTAGGTTGTCTTTTTGTTTTGTTTATAGTTTCTTTTGCTGTGCAAAAGCTTTAATTAGGTCCCATTTGTTTTTATTTTCATTACCTCTAGGAGGTGGAAAAGACTCAGCTAGCCTGGGACCATCAGTGACAATGTCAGAACCCCACTTTACTGTTTAGATGTATCGTAATTCAGATTAACTCCTTCATTGGCTTTTAACCTATATCTCTGCATTGAATTAAATTAAATTTTATTTTACTTATTTCATTTTATCTATGGATTCCAATGTGTATTTTTAACTTATTAAAACCTACTTTTATTTAATATTGTATCATTTTATGTGTAATATAATACACTATTATCAATTTTGCTTTACATGGCCATACGTTTCTAAAGAAAGTGCATAAGTAATAAAACAGAATTTTGTATCTACTAAAATATTTGCTCCTACTGCACCTCTTCAGTAGTTCTTGTAGCTCTGAATTTCTGTTTGGTGTCAATGTCTTTAGACTCAGAGATTTCCTTTACATTCCCTGTATGCTGGTCTACTGACAATAAACTGTCTATTCTTATTTCCCTGATTATTTTTTTAAATTTAGTCTTCATATTGAAAGGGTATTTTTTTCTGGATATAGATTTTTTGTGTTGACATATTATTTTAGAAATGTAAACATGTTGTAATATTTTTATGGCCTCTATTGTCTTTGATGAAAAGTCAGCTGTTATTCATATCATTCTTCCTTTGTATGTAATATGCCATTTTTCTCTTGATTCTTTCAAGCTTTTCTTCATATCATTGATTTTGAAAAATTATGTACCTAGTATGCATTTGTTTTTGGATTTATCCTGCTTGCTCTTTGCTGAGATTCTTGGATATATTAATTTATATTTTTTACTAAATATGTAAATCTTACAGTCATTGTTTCCTCAAATATATTTTTGCACTTTTTTCCCCACTGTCCTCTACTTCTGAGGATTCAATTTTATGCAGATGTGATGACTTAATGATATCCAGCTGGTTTCTGAGGCCCTGTTTCTTTTTAAAAAACTTTTTATATTCCATCTCTCTGATATGTATATTGGATAATTTCTATTGATCCATCTCAAATTCACTGAATATTTCTGATGACATTTCCAATCTAATGTCAATTCCAACTGTTTTAGTTTTTATTCCAAGTATTGTACTTTTTAGTTGTAAAATTTTATTTGCTTATTTTTAGTTTAATTTTCTAATATTTTCTGTATGTTCATTTATTATAATAACCATATGTTTCTTTTGTCCTTGAACATATTTGTAAAAGCCATTTCAAAGGCTTTTCCCACTATGCTCAATGCTTGGGTCATCTTGTAACCGAGCAGGACCATATGGGGCCTTCCCAGGACAAGCCCCTCCCCCATATCCCTTGCTTTAGCTCCTCTCTGATGTACCTAGATAACAGTATTTGATGCACATTTCCTGAGTTGTTTTACAGATGTGAAAACCTAAACATAGATCTTACACGTTTGTAAAAATTAACACAAAATGCTTTATAAACCTAAATATGGTGTGTAAAACTATGTAACATTTATAGAAGAAAAAATATGAAAAATTTGAACAAGCACCTCACAAAACAAGATATGCAATAAGCAAATAAATATGGTTGTTTAAGAAATACTGTCTGCCGGTCCTCCTAAAATGTTTACATTGATTTCTAATCAAGAAAAAAACCCTCATTTAAAAGAAAATTTTTGTGAATATGGTCACATACATAGAACAATGTAAAAAACCTCTCACGTCACCAATATTATTTTAGAATTTTTTAAAAGTTATTCTGTAATGGAAGAAACTAGGATAAAATTATACTTAAAAAACATGTTAAAAGCTCTATGGCTCCAAGCGACAATTTTTCTACTTTGTTTATTTTTAAATTAATCTTGATTTTATGCAAGTTTGTCTCATATGGTATTCAGGAATGCATCCCTTGCTTAAATCATGCATTCCTTATATCTTATTTCATCTGATTCTATCCCTACATATTTACATCTAGTCAAAGTATGAAACTTCAGTTTCCATGTTCTGATATTTCTCATAGGAGTTCATTTTAGTCTTAAAGTGTAAGATGAAGTTAATCTTTGGTATAGCAATGTATGTCATTATATCCCATAAGTATCTTCTGGAACATAGGAGCAGAAAGTTCTTTGAAATATAATTGCTTTTTATTTATTTATTTATTTCTACCTGAAATTCATAATATGGTGTACTGAAAAATATAGAGGAAAAGCACAAGATTTAGAATAAAACATGATACATTTTAATAGAAAATTCACTAATGAACAATATCAGAGATTTTTCCATTTGCCTTTTGAGAGCTTCATCAACTACTCTTTATGAATCTCTCTCTTCTCTTGTGGTCCATAGCAATGTGCTCTTATACTAGTTTTTAACAGTTTAAGGTATACTTAATATATAACAAATTGAACATATGTAAATCATATAATTTGATAATTTTTGACATATGTATACACCCATGAAATCATTTTGAAACCATTTGCAAGATAATAAACACACCAATCTTTGAAGTTTCTTCTTGCCTTGCTATAGTCATTTCCTCTCTACCCTCCAAGTCCCCTGCCCCATCTAGGCTTCTTTCTATCTGTAAATTAGTTGCATTTTCTAGAATTACATAAATAGAATAACAAAGTACATATATTTGACCTGGCATCTTTCACTCAACATTGTTCTGAGAGTAATCCATATTGTTGCATGTATCAATAGTTCATTCCTTTTAATTGTATATTCCATTTTTTTGATATAGTACAATTTTATTACCTATTTATTTGTTGATGGGTATTTGGATTGTTCATAGTTTTTGGCTACTACGATTAAAATGTGAAGCATTAGTGTGCATGTCTTTGCATTATTCCTTCATTTCCCTTTGGTAAATACCTAAGAGAGGAATGACAGAATCAAATGGAAACTGTATAATTAACTTTTTAGAAAACTATAAACTATTTTTCAAAATGGTTGAACCATTTTACCTTCATACCAGCATTGTATGAGAGTTCCAGTTCCTCCATATAATTGTTACCGCTATGTATGATCAGATTTTTAAAATTTTAGGTATTCTACTATATGTTCAGTGGTATCTCTTTTAGGTTAGCACATATTCGTATTCTTATTTGCAATTTGTATATCTTCTTTGATGAAGTATTTGTATAAATCTTTGCTCAATTTTAAAATGTATTTTCCTATTGAATTTTAAAGTATTTATATATTTGAGTGCAATTTTTTACCAGATTTTTGATTTGCAAATTTGTCTTACAGCCTGCATAATGTGTTTAATTTTCTTAGTAGCATCTTTCAAAGAGCATAAATTCTTTTTTCTTTTTAATTACTTCATTATTTTAATAGTTCATGAACTTTACCAGTTGAGTTTTTATTTTTTTCTTACAGTTTTACTGAGATATAATTGACATATAGCACTGTATAAGTTTACGTGTACAGTATAATGATTTGGTTTACATACATCATGAAATGATTATCACAGTAAGGTTAGTGAACATCCATCATCTCATATAGATAAAATATTTTAAAAATAGAAAAAAAATTTCCTCCTGATTAGAACTCGATTTACTTTCTTAACAACTTTCATATATAATATACAATTATATTGTGTTAATTATATTTATCATGTTTTATATTACATCCCTAATACTTACTTATCTTATAACTGACATTTTGACTACCTTTGTCCAATTCCCCCACTGTCCAACCCAGACTCTGGAAACAACAAATCTGATCTCTTTGCAATGAGTTTGTTTGTTTTGAAGTATTAATGGCCTATGTTAGTTCCTGTTACACAATGTAGTGGTTCGATATTTTATACATTTCAAAATGATCACTGATATGTCACTAATCAAAGATATTACATAGTTATTGACAGAATTCCCCACACTGTACATTTCATATATGTTATTTATTTTGCAACTGGAAATTTGTACCTCTAATCTCCCTCACCTATTTCTTTTTTCTCCCTACCACCCTCCCCTCTGGCAGCCACCTATTTGTATTTATAACTCTGTTTCTGTTTTGTTATGTTTGTTAATTTGCTTTGTTTTTTAGATTCTACATATAAGTGAAACCATTCAGAGTTTGTCTTTCTCTGTCTGACTTATCTTACTTAGCATAATACCCACTAGCTTCGTCCATGTTATTGCAAAAGGCAAGTTTTCATTTTTTTCATGGCTGAGTAATATTCCATTGTATGTATTTACTACATCTTCTATATCCATTCATCTATAATGGGCATTTAGTTTGCTTTTATATCTTGGCTATTGTAAATAATGCTGCAATGAACATAGGGTTACATATATCTTTCCTAGAGTTTTTGTTTTCTTCAGATAAATACCCAGGGGTGGAATTAATGGGTCATATGGTAGCTCTTTTTTTTTTTTTAATGGTTACTCAAATTCAGTTTATCAGTAGGTGATCTTTTAAATAAAAAATGATTATTACTGAACCTTTAAAGGAACGAAAAATGAAGGGAAATATAAAGAAACCTAATTTCATAGTCTCCTATAAATATTTTTAAAAGAATACTTCAGAAACTGCCTAATTTTTAGAGCACTCACTTTTGCTGCTATTATGTCAATGTCACATCTATCTACACATAGGTTTTTGCATTATTGTTTACCACAGATGAGTCTAATAATCTAAGAAGTCGGGAAGACACTCCAAGTAGAAAAATACATTTCTCTAGGAAGAGGTGACAAAACAACTGGAAGATTGTGCAGATTTAAGCCTCTTGCTTAGTTTCCTCTGGGAAGGACAGGAAGGAGAATTGCGTTGACTTGAAAACTAAATATCCTAGTAGGTGAACCATTGTGTCATAAAGAAATCTGAAACTTGTTCCCTTTCAAACCCTGCTAGATAATAAGTAAATAGAAAGGAATGGTAAAAACAGAAACTGTGCAAAGGTTAATGAAGGTAGCTCTACTTTTAATTGAGGAATCTCCATACTGTTTTTCATAGTGGCTGCACCAATTTACATCCCCACCAGCAGTGCAGGAGGGTTTCCTTTCTCTACATCCTCCACAACACTTGATATTTGTTTACTTTTTGATGATAGCTATTCTGACAGGTGTGAGGTTATATCTCACTGTGGTTTTGATTTGATGTTGAGCATCTTTTCATGTGCCTGTAGACCATCTGTATATCTTTTTTGGAAAAATATCTCCTTAGATCCTCTGTCCTTTTTTGATTGGGATGTTTGTTTTTTTGCTGTTGAGTAGTAATAGTTCTTTTTATATTTTGAATATTAACTGCTTGGCATATATTCTGTTTGCAAATATTTTCTCCCATTCAGTAGGTGGTCTTTTTGTTTGGTTCATAGTTTCACTTGCTGTGCAAAAACTTTTTAGTTTTGTGTCCCATTTATTTATCTTTGCTTTTTTTCCCCTTGCCTGAGGATACACATCCCAAAACATATTACTAAGACTGACATTAAAAAGAGTACTGCCTATGTTTTCTTCTAAAACTTTTATGGTTTCAGGTCTTACATTTAAGTCTTTAATCCATTTTGAATTTCTTTTTGTGAATGGTGTGATAGAGTAGTCCATTTTAACTCTTTTTCATGTAGCTGTCCCATTTTCCCAATACCATTTATTGAAGAGGCTCTCTTTTTCCCATGATAATTCTTGCTTTCTTTGTCATAGATTAATTGTCCATATAAATGTGGGTTCATTTATGGGCTCTCTATTCTATACCATTCATCAATGTGTCTGTTTTTGTGTCAGTACCATACTGTTTTGATTATTGTAGATTTGTAGTATAGTTTGAAATCAGGGCGCATGATACCTCCAGCTGTGTTTTTCTTTCTCAAGATCGTTTAGGCTATTTGGGGTCTTTCATGTTTCCATAAAAATTTTAGCATTATTTGTTCCAATTCAATGAAGAATGCCATTGGTGCTTTGATAAAGATTGCATCGAGTCTGTAGATTGCCTTGGATAGTACGGTCATTTTAAAAACGTTAATTCTTCCAATCCATGTACACGGTATCTCTTTTCATCTGTTTGTGTTTTCTTCAATTTCCTTCATCAGTGTCTTACAGTTTTCTGAGTACAGGTCTTTTAACACCTTAGTTAGATTTATTACTATGTAATTTTTCTGTGATTGTAAATGGGATTTTCTTAATTTCTCTTTCTGATTGTTCATTACTAGTGTATAGAAATGCAACGGATTTCTGTATATTAATTTTGTATCCTTCAATGTTACCAAATTCATTGATGACTATTACTAGTTGTGTGTGTGTGTGTGTGTGTGTGTGTGTGTGTGTGTGTGAGATCTTTAGCATTTTTCTATGTATTTTATCATGTCATCTGCAAACAGTGACAATTTTATATCTTCCTTTGCAACTCGGATTCATTTTATTTATTTTTCTTGTCTGATTGCTGTGACTAAGACTTCCAGTACTCTGTTTAATAAAAGTGGTGAGAGTGGGCATCCTTGCCTTGTTCCTGATCTTAGATGAAATGTTTCAGCTTTTCACAACTGAGTATGAGGTTAGCTGTGGGCTTGTAATATAAATGGCCTTTATTATGTTGACGTATGTTCCCTCTATACCCACTTTGTTGAGAATTTTTATCACAAAAAGATGTTGAATTTTGTCAAAAGCTTGTTCTGCATCTATTGAGATGATCATATGTTTATTCTTCAATTTATTAATGTGGTATATCATATTGACTGATTTGTAGATATTAAGTGGTCCTTGCATCCCTGGGATAAATCCCACCTGATCATGATGTATTGATCTTTTCTTTGTAAATTGAAGTATAGTTGATTTACAATATTATATTAGTTTCAGGTATACAGCATAGTGATTTAGTATTTTTGCAGATTATACTCCATTATAAGTTATTAGAAGAAAATGGCTATATTTCCCTGTGCTGTACAATATATCCTTGTTGTTTATCGATTTTATGCATAGTAGTTTGTATCTGTTAATCCAATACCCCTAATTTTTCCCTCCCCACTTCCCTCCCCCCTTTGGTAACCACAAGTTTGTTTCCTGTATCTGTGATTTTGTTTCTGTTTTGCATATGCATTCATTTAGATTATTTTTTAGATGCTTATAAAGTGATATATGTCCCTGTCTTTCTCTGATTTATTTTGCTAAGCATAATATGCTCCAGGTCCATCCACACTGCTGCAAATAGCAGAATTTCATTCTTTTTATGACTAATATTCCATTGTGTCTGTATGTATGTGTGTGTATATATATATATATATACAGATAGATAGATATACGTATATATACATATACATATATATGTACATATATATATATAAAACAACTGTTCATAATCCATTCTTCTTGTATAGACACTTGGGTCATTTCTGTGTCTTAGTTCTTGTAAATAGTGCTGCCATGAACACTGGAGTGCATGCATCTTTTCAAATTAGTGGGGTTTTTGTCCAGATATTTACCCAGGAGTGGAATTGCTAGATCATATGGTAGTTCTATTTTTAGTATTTTGAGAAACCTCCATACTGTTTTCCACAGCGGCTGCACAAATTTACATTCTGACCAAAGGTGTACTATGGTTCACTTTTCTCCACATTCTTACCAACATTTGTTATGATAGGCATTCTGACAGGTGTTAGGTGATACCTTATTGTGGTTTTGACTTGCATTTCTCTAATAATTAGTCATGTTGAGTATCTTTTCATGTGCCTTTTAGCCATCCTCATGTTTTCTTTGGAAAAATGTCTATTCAGATCTTCTGCCCATTTTTTGATTGGGATGTTTGTTTGTTTGTTTGTTTTGATGATGAGTTGTATGAGCTGTTTATATATTTTGGATATTAACCCCTTGTTGGTCACATCATTTGCAAATATTTCATAGGTTGTTTTTGTTTTTTAGAAGATTTTCTTTGCTGTGGAAAACTATTAAGTTTAATTAAGTCCCATTTGCTTATGTTTAATTTTATTTTTTTAGCCTTATGAAACTGATCCAAATATTTATTGGTATGATTTA
Organism: Balaenoptera musculus; assembly: GCF_009873245.2. Classification (NCBI taxonomy): domain Eukaryota; kingdom Metazoa; phylum Chordata; class Mammalia; order Artiodactyla; family Balaenopteridae; genus Balaenoptera; species Balaenoptera musculus. The sequence goes on from NC_045788.1 coordinate 42,769,664, forward strand.
TGTCAAAGAGTGTTCTGTATGTTCTCTTCTCGGAGTTTAATGGTTTCAGGTCTTACATTTAAGTCTTTAAAACATTTTGAGTTTATCTTTGTATATGATGTGAGGGAGTGCCCTATCTCATTGTTTTACAGCACCGTTCATTGAAGACACTGCCTTTGTATTTTCCATTGTATATTCTTGCCTGCTTTGTCATAGATTATTTGACCATAGATACATGGATTGATCCCTTTAATGTATTGTTGAATTTGGTTTGCTAACATTTTGTTGAGGATTTTTATTTTTATTTATTTGTTTATTTATTTATGGCTGTGTTGGGTCTTCGTTTCTGTGCGAGGACTTTCTCTAGTTGCGGCAAGTGGGGGCCACTCTTCATCGTGATGCGTGGGCCTCTCACTATCGTGACCTCTCTGGTTGCGGAGCACAGGCTCCAGACGCGCAGGCTCAGTAATTGTGGCTCACGGGCCTAGTTGCTCCGTGGCATGTGGGATCTTCCCAGACCAGGGCTCGAACCCGTGTCCCCTGCATTGACAGGCAGATTCTCAACCACTGCACCACCAGGGAAGCCCCTGTAAGCATATTTAACACAAGTTTGCCCACATAAACAAAAATTAAGCATATAAACTATGTTTATATTTTTTTTCCACAAGTAAATAATTTTTTGTATCATATCATCTCTACAATGCACAAAGTCTCATTTTAAGTACTAAAATACCTAATACATTCTGCATCCTTGGTAAAGGTGAACTGGGAAGTTTTGAAAAGGAAGATTGTCAATTCCAGTAGTGGACATTATGGGCTGAGTTATGCCCTCCCCCCCAAAAAAATTCATAGTGTTCTAGATTTTCCAAGCATAGAAGTAGAATTCAGTTTAAAGTGTAAAAGAATCAATGTAAAGAAGTAACTTTAATGATTCTCCTAATGATTCCCCGCAGCATTTAGGGGAAATGGAAAGAGTGGTAAATGAAAATATTAGTCAGAAACAATAAAAGGTTAAGAAAAACAATGTGTAAAAGTCTTATTAGTAAGGTGAAAGGATTTTGGAATCAGGGTACAATGATTTGAGAATAACTTGAAATTTAGAAGGTTTTATAAACAGTTAAATGCTGGAAATAAGTTGTTGAAGGAGGTGATGTTTTAGGAAATGATAAGAACTAATGAATGATCATAGAAGTGAGTGGGAGTGAGATCAAAAGTTAGATAGTATTTGTAAGAGAGGAGGTCACAGAATTGAGGTGACAGTTGCTGAAAGCACTGTCTTTGTGGATATTTAAAACCCCAAGATATGTAACAGGGATAATGCAGAAAGTAGTGACAGAGAAGCCTTCAAGGAGTTACAGGTGGTATCTCAAGAATCAATAGATAACTACAATAAAGAGGGATTGTTAGTTGTATAGTCTTATGAGAATCAAGTCAAAGTGTTCTAGGATATTTGGATGGAAAATGATGTGGAAAGATAAGTTACAAGTAGAAAAGAGGACACCTCCCAACAAGTACCAACAGTAGAAGAGAGATGTGGGGCAGAATAATGACTTGCAAGTTTGACACATTAAACAGCAACAAAATGTCCTAATTTCATAGTTATTTATGTTATATATGTATTTTAAAACAATTTAATAGGCATAAATTATATCATTCTGCATAGTTTAGAAAATGCTACAATGCAAGGACTTAAAGTAAATGATGTTTGCATTTTGGTATAGTTTTGGGTTTAGTAAACATTCTTCCAATTGATGATGTACACTTTACAATGAGACATACATAAGAAAAATATTGAATTTTTATTTGAATGCTATATTTTAATATGAAGTCAAATAGAATAGTTTTAAAAGCAAAAGATCTAATATTTGATGTTCTTAAAATAACTTCCAAATATTAAGAAGAATGATATTTTGAAAATTTTCAAGGATTTATGCTAATATAGTAATATTATAATCATTTTTTTGTTTTCAGGGTGGTTTTTGGTTTCAAAATATTTCTGGGAATTGTATTATAATTTCACATGTTTATAAAGACACAGGTGAGGTTCCAGAGAAAATGATTGTTGACAGATCAATGGTTTTAGAGTGATGAGCTATAGTTTTATGGAGATTTGATGCAAATAATCTTCTTAGTTGATATTGACTTCAATTCAAGCAGTGCTTGTTTCGGTTATAAATTGTTGTTTTTGTAAACAATCTCTAAGAAAGAAAAAATCACAGTAGTTGCTACAAGACACTAACCTATTGATTTTTGGTGCTTAAATTGTCACAAAACTTTTAACAGAAACTCACTCCTGAAATTTCTTTCTGGTTAGTATATGTCACAGGCAGATGCTTTCATCCAAGTTCTTACTTTCCATCTGAAAGAGAATCAACTCTTGTGACCCTGAGGTGGGGAACATTGAAGAGCTCATTTTACCATGGATGATGAGGTTACAAGCAATTTGTTTCACTTTTGTTTTCAAACTATTTTTTACTGTGAGACCAACTGGATCTGGCTGTTTTCTGGTTGTCTTTCACAGTGCAGTGATGTATCTCATCATAACATTTGTTTTAGTGACTACATTGATTTTCCTAGGAAGTAATGGAGCTTGGTGCCAATAACCTTGAAGAGGTGACACATTTCAAAAGAGAGAAACAGAAAGACTCAGAGAAAATGAAAGCATGCATTGTGAAGGAACAATGTTGGCTTCAGCTATCAATTTGCAGAAAGTTTACAAAAAAGCAACGATCATCATTATATAAATGATCTTGTTGAAAATAGAAACCATCCCTTAAAAGTTTCTGATACATAGAATTTGCTCATAAATATTTATTTAACTGAATTAATAAGGTAAATGCTATTTTACAACACAGTTAAAAAAAAACCTACAAGCATCACATTAAAAAATATAAACTTTAGGTAATTTGGGACTAGTTATGTTGTTTGTAATAATGGACTTATTTTAATATCCATGAAAAAATAGATCAATTTTTTAAGCCTAGCAAGTAAGTACGCACAGAATTATGGTCCACCATCTAAGGAGTACTGAGCATCACCTCAATGTAAATTCAACACAGCAAAATTTTCAGTTCAAACATAAATCCCACAGAGACTTACATGGAAAGAAAATCAATATCCTCTGCAACAGTAAGGAAAACAAAAGAGTGCTCTTCCAAATATGCATTTTTCTAAGGTTAACAATGCTGTGTAGCATTTTACACTAGAATTCAATGTGGTGAGTTCACAGTAACCTGTATATGTAGCTGTTATAAATTAGGAAGTCGTCTAAACTCTAGACAAGAAAAAAAGTGCACCTCAGTTATAAGTAAGCTTTCTTAGGGTTCTTGGCATGTGTTTATCTTCCTGAATAAATTGTAAATTGCTTGAGTTTTTATTGTATCCAAATATAAGTGGAACCACTCCTTTATAGATCTAGCATACAGCATTTATTGCTATATTTCAAAAATGGTTGTTGGGAGACAACCGTGGGTTACTCAGGTTTGGTTATGTCATGTCTATCTCTAATCTTCCTATTCCTAAAGCATACTCTTCCAGGCCCCAAATTAGAGGGCTCTGATCTTTAATCCTTTTTCTCTCCACTAGGTGAGACTGCAGAAATGCTATGATCTGTCTTCCAGAGGCTTTTTGCTTGGGTTTTTAAGACCTAACTCTATGTAACTTTAAAATTATACAATATTTATGTCAGTTGTATATATATATATAATTAATATATATATTAAGAGAGATAGTCTTATTGTCAGAATGAGTTTTCCACCTCTTCCTTCTCATCAGGATTTTGGCTTTCATTCTGTAATCTTGTACTCTAGCCCGCAAAGAACACATGTATCTTTTCTGATTTCCCTAAACCTAGGGAGGCCCTTTGCTTAGGAAAAGTTTAGATTCTAAGTCTTATATCTTAGGCCCAGATTGGCAAGTACCCCTGTGAAGTAAAAGTTATTTCAAAACGTCATTTCAGCCCTCTGCCATAATCCCCTCACCAGAAACATGGCTCCTTCCTCATCAGAGGCTTCAATACTTCTCTGATGTCTTTAAACAGATTTTCTTAATATAGCTTTTCTAGTTTTTCTGGGGAATCCACAAGTTACTCCATTCTGTCCTGCAGCAGAGATCCCACCAAATTAGTTTCTAAAATGAAAAATATAGACAAACATCTAGAAAATGTGGTAACAGATGCATATATCTTGATGGCTTTATAATGTTTTTCACCAGAAAGTGGCACATAGCCAATGTCTGTTCCCTTTGACTGTGGAGAGAGTGGTGAACTGACCCTATCTGCCTGGGATTTGTGAAGCTCTCAGGATGCTGGACTTTCAGCACTACAAGCCAGAAATGTCCTTGGCAAATTGCAATGAATTGATTAACCTAAACCTACTAACATTGGTTTTTAATGTGGGAAAATTATGGGGATTTCAAATAGTGTGGCTTATTTTTTCTACTTTACACCAATGTCATCCGCCACAGCAGCAAAATGTTATTCTAAGACTCATAACTGCTACAAAAAAATTACATTCAAGCTCATGATAGATTCATCCTCAGTTCTCGCTTCTTTCCATGGAGAACATTACAAGTACTGTTTTGGAACAAATCCTTATGCACTGTTTTGACTTTTGTTTTACCATCAGATACTATTAATTTCATAATCATTTATGCTCTTCTGCAGAGTGTAGCAAGACCCTGAGTTTTCAGCCTAGCACCTTCACTGATTAGTCATGACACTTTGGATAAGTTACAAAATCTCTCAGTTTCTTCCTCAGTAACACATGAGTTATATCTGTTTATTATATGTATTAAATGAGTTAGTATCTATAAAGCATTTAAAACAATTCCTATCATATGACAAATGCTATACAAATATTGATTAAATAAATAAAATGGAAACAAAATCTTTTTTTTTTGAAATTTGAAAACTCATTTCCCACTGTAAATTGCTGGCATAGTTATTTCTATTATCTGTATGAATTAAAATATTTGTTTTTTATATGAAATTTTGTTGGCCATATCCTGTAACAAGTTTAAGTTTTCACAAAGTGTTATGTGGTTGTATTAAATTAGTATTACCTAGGTTATTCAGGGAATCACACAGGGATAATTCAGAATTCCACTTCAACATGTTTCTATTTATATGCTTCTTGAGGGCACCATCATTCATGCTCATGAGTTTTACTACTACATTTATGCTGACATCTTCTAAATCTACTTTTCAGTATCTTCTGACCCAGTGCTGACTCTCCCTTTGCACCATTGTCTTTATGACATTTGAGTATGGAATAGATGTCACCTGCAGTAACTCTCCTAATAAGAGCATCCAGAATTGCTGCTTGCAGGCATTTTCTGATACACTGGTTTGATGCTTTCCATGACGGTGGTTTGTCACAGCAAGATGAATTTTTGGCTTGCTCTCATTCTACTTACTTATAGAGATATTTTTGAAATAAGTATATTTCTAATTTCTTGATGCAACATTTATAGTTAAGGCTTATGATAAATAGCTCAGTCTTTATTGGTCTATTAAAATTGATATGGCTCCAGAATTATCATATAATTAATTTTTTAAGTTCTATTTTCAGTTTCATAAAAACACCAGTTTTTGAAATCAATTGTACTTTAGTGAATACTTACAAATATACCCAACATGCAATCACTGGCTGCTTCTGCTTGTTTGACCATTTGCTTGCGTTATTATTAAAGAAAAATCAAATATGTAAATAAGTATCAATTAAAATTAATGGCTGTTACTTGTTCATATCTCCTCTACATAAGCTAATTGTCAAACTCAGAAAAAATAGTTTTCTCCATGAAGTTCAAATGTGGTATTCTACCAAGCAAATCCATTCAATTCATCTATTCTCTGAAGTAATATTGTAGAAGTCTACTAACATCATGTGACATTTTTACATGCCCTTTTTTTTCCTAACATGATTCAAATTGTGTCTATAAATTATCCCTTTGTCTTAAGATGCTTCATTAATTTTAACAACCAGTAGCTGGAATTTTAAAAGATCATTTGAAATAGAACTATTACCATGGGTTTGGAAGGTATGCAAGAGAAAACATTCCTGCCAATGATTATTAATCTGTCCCTAAAACAAACAAACAAAAGCAAAATAAATACTGCTGTCTAGTTCTTCTGAAATCATGGTGTTGCAAAGACTTCTGCAAAGAAAATAGTATTTTGCTGTGAGTTGGATGTACTGGTATTGAACTTTCAAAAATGAACATTTTCAAAAGTGAACATTAATTTAACATTTCAGATAAAAGTATCACCAATTTTTGATAAAAATTTGCAATTATTAAAATCTAGACTGAGATGACAATTTGAAAATTTGAACACAAACCTGGAAGTTTTTATTTATATGTTACCAATATTTTCATAGAATTAATAAAATATTCAGTTGAAGAAACACTTACCTACTGAGGATTTGGCAACTGCATGGACACTAAAATTTAAATATATTATCAGAAATATATTGTTTGTAAATAGAAAAGGAAAATGTTAGTGCCCTTAAAAATTAGGAAAAAAAAATAGTATATACTTCAGGCATCTCATTTTATTTCCTCAGTACCCTTTGCTTTTTTGGTGCTGTTGCATTAATAAGGCTCTGAATAATTTGGCTTCTTCAGTTAATAAACTATGATATGTTTCCTTAAATAATAGAAGAAATGAAGTCATGTCCACAGGTCTTACTTTTACCAGCTGATGACTCTCCTGATGTTTTCACATACTAAGGATTGACATAGGTTGAAATGACAAATCAAAATAATACCAAATGTAAATATGTATTCTCTACTTCATGCCTGTTTCTATAGAAAATTTCAGGAAAGAATTTTCATATACCTGGGTCAGAAAAATTTAAAACTGGACACTGATGAACCATTGAAATATTCAAATTTATTTTTCTAAAAGATAATTATTTGAAAATATTACCATGCTAACATAAATTTTCAATAATTTTATGAGTTATTAACATGACTCAATTTTAATAGCCTTTGGACTATTTGCTATAAATATACTTATACAGGAAGTAGAGAACTAGAGAGAGCTTATTGAGCTCCAATAAAATGTTAGCAATAAGGGCCAAAAAATAAACCTATTTAATTTTTTATCCCTATGGTGCCAAAGGGAACTCCTACTTCCTTGAAGAGAAAAGCTAATCAGATAATTATTAAGGAGAGCATCAATAAAGTTAAGATTTTTTATTTGTTCTTGGTTGAGACTTGATTTTCTTTAAGAAATAAATATACTTTGAAGTTACTGATTTCTGAACGTTATGGGAAGTTGCTTTGAACTTCGACATTAATAGGCTCACAAATACCATTCCATTATGACATGTAGGGCTTCCTTTTTCTTTACCATCCGTTTTTAAAGTTTTCATCACATACATATTTATTCTAATTGTTTTTCTTTGCTGAATCCTCATTAATATAAAACATTTCTAAAAATTAGCTTCAGTTTAAAGATAGCATTTTTTTTAGTCTTTTTAATTCTTACAGAGTAAAACAAATTTTTCTTCTTATATACTTTGAAACGTATCTTTTAATTTTCTTAAAATACTTGACCAAAATCATTGGGTAAGTAATTGATTTAAAATCCATTGATTTAATTAATACAATTTAAACTCTTTGATTTATTCTAAAGTGTAAAACTTAATTCAAATTGAATATTGAATAATGAATTTAAGAATTCATAATTGGGCATGTAAGTATGCATATTAAGGCAGCATATTTATAATGCTAAGACTTTGGGTCATCAAAAATAACATATTCTGTGTTGCTTATAATTTTTCATAAATACAGAAGAGATGTTTGATATTTCCTTTTAAAATTCTTATTTCATGAATATTTTATCTAAGCAAATGCAGTTTTGTTTGTATGTTTTTAATTCATACCTAGACTGAACAATATTATATATAATATGCTTATCTGAAATTATAATTACTACTTTCCAAGTATATTTTTTCCAACAATGTTCTGCACTGGAAACTTAAAGGAAAAAGTATCTATATCTATCTATGTAGCATCTATCTATCAATCTATCTGTCTATCCCTATTATATAGCTTTCTCATTTTTCATTTATTTCTTATATTTCATTCTTAGATCCTACTTTCTATTTTGCTTGGATTTGATTTTTTGAGGTAATGTTTACATCATTGATTTTCCCCTACTTTTTTATTTTCCATTAATTTTTATTATTGAAGTATAGTTGATCTACAATATTATATTAGTTTCAGATGTACAGCATAATGCTCAGCGTTTTTGCAGATTATACTCCATTATAGGTTATTACAAGATAATGGCTATAATTCCCTGTGCTATACACTATATCCTTGTTGCTTATGTATTTCATACATAGTAGTTTGTATCTGTTAATCCAATACCCCTAATTTGTCCCTCCCTGCTTCCCTCTTCCCTTTGGTAACCATAAGTTTGTTTTCTGTATCTGTGAATCTGTTTCTGTTTTGCATATACACTCATTTGTATTATTTTTAGATTCCATCTTTTTTTTATAAATACAGATCAAAGATAGCATATTTCCTAAGTACTGCTTCAGCTGAATTTCCCAAGTTTTGATATGTTGGGTTGCATCATAATTTTTTTTAGAAAACTTAACAATCTTTTTATTGTTGATTTTCAACTTAATCATTCTGTTCTGAGAAAATATTCTTATGAAAATAGATTAGGAACACTGCAGCCAGGGAAAGGAGTAGAACGTAGCAGGTAAAAAAAAAAAAGTGATACTTCTGGAAGAGGGAAAGAAAGTGCCACACCCCTGAGACACAGACACACTGAAATACTGAGAAGTAATCAGATGAATATACATTTCTTACTCTCTACACCTTACCACTACACCAACAAGCCTTCATTGTAACAATGGATTACAACTGAGAGTTGCAAGACATAGACTCTCTATGAGAAAGGAGTATATAGGAAAGATCCAAAGTCAAAGTATTATTCCATTGTATAATACATGCCACATTTTCTTTATCCATTCATCTGTCAATGGACATTTAGGCTGCTTCCATGTCTTGGCTATTGTAAATAGTGCGGCTATGAACATTGGGGTGCAGTACCTTTTCGAATTATGGTTTTCTCCAGATATATGCCCAAGAGTAGGATTGCTAGATCATATGATAGCTCTATTTTTAGTTTTTTAAGGAACTTCCATACTGTTTTCCATATTGGCTCTACCAATTTACATTCCCATCAACAGTGTAGGAGGGTTCCTTTTTCTACACACCCTTTCCAGCATTTATTATTTGTAGACTTCTTGGTGATGGCCATTCTGATTTGTGTAAGGTGATACCTCATTGTAGTTTTGATTTTCATATCTCTAATAACTAGTGATGTTGAACATCTTTTCACGTGCTTTTTGGCCATCTCTATGGAGAAATGTCTATTTAGGTGTTCGGCCCATTTTTCAACTGAGTTCATTTTTTTTTTTTTTTCATATTGAGCTGTATAAGCTGTTTGTACATTTTGGAAATTAATCCCTTGTCAGTTGCATTGTTTGCAAATATTTTCTCCCATTCATTAGGTTGCTTTCATTTTGTTTATGGCTTCCTTTGCTGTGCAAAAGTTTTTAAGTTTAAACAAGTCCCATTTGTTTATTTTTGCTTTTGTTTCCAGGACTCTAGGAGACAGATCCAAAACAATATTGTTGCAATCTGTGTCAAAGTGTGTTCTGCCTGTATTTTCCTCTAGGAGTTTTATAGTATCCAGTCTTACATTTAGATCTTTAATCCATTTTGACTTTATTTTTGTATATGGTGTTAGAGAATATTCTAATTTCATTCTTTTACATGTAGCTGTCCAGTTTTCCCAGCACTACTTATTGAAGAGACTGTCTTTACTCCATTGTATATTCTTGCTTCTTTTGTCATAGATTAATTGACCATAAGAGCGTGAGTTTATTTCTGGGCTTTTTATCTTGTTCTGTTGACCTATGTGTCAGTGGTGTCATTACCATACTTTTTTTTTATTACTGTAGTTTTGTAGTATAGTCTGAAGTCAAGAAATGTGATTCCTCTAGCTCTGTTCTTCTTTCTCAAGATTGTTTTGGCTATTCGAGGTCTTTTGTGTTTCCATACAAATTTAAAATTTTTAAATTATACTTCTATGAAAAGTGCCACACAATCAACTCAGTACTTTCACATAATTTTATTTCAATAGAAGTTCAGCCATTGAAGATTATAAATATAGGTCTTCCACTAGTGTTTTAACTCCTGGAGTAACTGGACCCTGTCTTTGTGCCTAACAAAGTAGATTCTCAATAAATATTTATTAAATGAATAAAGAAGTATGCTTGAACATTTCACTTTTTCTGGATTGCTGATAATACATCAATCATTTCTTTATATATTCTGTTTCATATTACTTTCATTCAATAATCAGTGCATTCTAGTTATTCAGTGTCCTCATCTTAAATTTAATCTGAGTTTTTATTTCTCCGGGAATCAAGTCCACATATAAATGTGTTTTCTGAATTAAAAAACATAAATATGTACTATTATTTCTTATCTATTTATTTATTAATGATGGAGTAATACCAAATTGGCAACAATTGAGGGCAATGCAGAAGTACTTCAAATATGCCTGATGAGATATTATTCTTTATTTACTGTAAGATTTTTTACATGCTTAGAAATTGAGCCTGATTCCTGAATTCAATTTCATCATCTGAACTTGATTCTTGTTCTTTCCACTCAGTATATTTTAAGGCTGACATATCAGACTTGCTACCCTATTCTTTGCTCACTTATTTCTTCAGGTAGAATAACAATTCTGCATATAATCCCTGAGATTATGGTGACTGCTAAAACCTGGCATGAGCTGCTAGTCATATACCCAAATGAGGTTCACCTGTACCTCTGATAGTAGGACTAGGACAATGAACTTCAAACATAGTCTAGCTCTCTGTGGCTACTTTATCCCAATAGTTGATTAAGATTTGGTGAGAACAGATGCTAACACTTAAGAGTCCAGAGCTATTTTAAATAATTTTATCTTCAAGATATTTGCAGCAGGATTGTTTCATATTGCAGTTGCCTTGGAAGATTTATTTTTTTCAGATGAATTTTACTAAAGCTATATCAACACGGAAGTAAGATTCTGGTAATTTTAGTTATGGTGATTCACAGAAGATTCAAATTAAACATTCTTCAGCCACGTGCAATAGACCCTTCTCAATATATACCTAAATGAAGACCTAATTGAATTTTAGAGAAAAATTAGGATATTATAATTAACATTTATAAAACCATGTTTTTTCCTGACCCTGATTGGTTCATTTACACATTTCTGTGCAGTTACTAGTGATCATCAAACCAAGAACTGAATATAAAAATGAGAAATTGTATTTTGTCTTATTATTTCTATTTTTCACATGCATAGTATAATGAAAAAAATTGATAAATATAAAATGATTTATATTCACTTTGTTATATACTCCAATATAAACTATATTATTATGAGTAAAAACATATTTCTATGAGCTAGCATGAGGTATGAAATTATAACTTAATAGCACCAAATACCTGGAGAGCATTCAGTGCAGAGAAACCAAAGTCCCTCTGCATGTTTCGTATATAAATATAAGGAAAAGCATAAAATGATGTGGGAACTTGAAAGATTTAGTATTAAACTATGAAAATAATCATCAGAATTCAGTTTGTGGAACATGAAGTGTTTCCCAATATTTTTTTAACATTAAAAAAGTCAGAAAAATATTTTATTAATTTTACATTGTAAATCCAAATATTCTCAATGTCAAAGAAAATGTTATTTTAAATGAAATAAGAAACTAACAATTTTATATTGACATGTTTACTCTTCAGATCATTAGTCTGAAAATGTTTTTTGTGGGTCAAGCAATCTAGTACAAATATACCATTAGCTCTTAAGCACTACAGCAATTGTAAAATTGCTAAAGTGTAACATGTTTTTCCTTTTTTTAGAATTTAAGATAGAATCTTTGCTAGAGGATCCTGATGACACAAAATAATGTAGACTAGTGTCATTTTAATACCAGAGATTTCTATAAAGCAATGCCTTAATATTACAAAATAAATCCAGTTTTATTTCTAAAGAAAACTATTGCTTGTTGAAACATTAAAAAGTTGTTCAAATATTAATAACAATTGCAGTTGGAGGATTTATCATTTAAAGTAAAATATTAAACTTCACATTCTTTTTCAAATACAACATTGTTTCTTAGTTTCTCAGTGATTTCTCCAATTGTAACAGAGAATGTTACTGTAGTGCTGGGGACAGCACTAAACTTACATATGGGTCTTTCATATTTAGAATTGAGTTCTTCCAGGTTATGTCACTGTAGGCCTTTCTACCTACAATGTTACAATTAGCCTAGGGCAGAACTCATAGTTTTAATCATGTACTTTGCCTAAAACTGCATTTCCTCCTGATGATTGAGACCCAGAAGGACAGACCTCTCCCTTATTGTACATTTTATTTCAATGGCTGCTTGGCTTTTTCCAGGTTACAGATTGCTCAAGGACATATCAGTACATCAGTATTTTTTCAAATAGTTGAGCAGCAAAGATGAATACATTGATTCTCTTTCCTCTCAGATGCTACTGCAAATCATGCAATTTGGACAAGAAGGGCACAAAGTTAGTAGTAGCTGCAGTCTCTCAGCTATACCTGTATTCTAGGTCTATTCATAATTTCCTCAAGCAGGAAATAACCCACATCTCCCTCAATGGGTAAATGGATAAATAAACTTTGGTACATCTTAACAAGAGAATACTACTCTATAATTTTTTTTAAAAAAGAAATAAACTGTTGACACACCCAACAATTTGGACAAATCTCAAAGGAATTATAATGAATAAAAGAAGCCAATCTCAAAAATTACATACTTTATGATTCTCTTTTATGACATTCTAAAAATGACAAAATCATAATGATAGAGCTCAGAATAGTGATTGTCAGTGGATAGGGTTGAAGTGAGTGTGTGGCCTATACAGGAATAGCATGATGGAGCTACCAGTGGTGATGGAATTGCTCTGTGTGCTGATTTTGGTGGTTCTAACATGAATGTATTCACATTTTAAAATTCAGTCATAGATAGACTCACTCAAAAAATAAATTTTAACTTTTGATAATGTAAAATATTTTTAAAGAATTATAAGAAGTGACAGGTGAGAGGAAAAAATAAATAAAATCTCCCAGAAAGTCTAAAATACAGATAAAGTTATTCAAAATCAACTGTATACTCTGATCAAAACAGGAGATATGTCAGATTAACCTTTAAACTGTGGATAGAAAAGGCTGAATCTTATTTCATCTATTCTATTTAGAAAATGAAGGAAACTGAATTCCTCTTAAAATATTTGAATAACTACTAGAAAAAATTTTGTGACTAATTTAAAAATTAGAATATTTTTTACATATGCTTTCATAGATTGTTTACTGACAAAAACAGACCCACTATGGTTGAAAACAAATAACTGAAGTTTTAATAAATACAACCTATTCAATATATTTGAAGTTTCACATTTTATATGCATACTCACAATTTATCCTTATACTAACCTTTGATATAGGTCTATTAATATCTATGTTAGAGACAAGTGAATATAAAAATGTTTTAATCCCCCAAACAACCCATTTTAAAGAATTAATTTAGAATTAATAAAAACAGAAAAGCTAAACATTTTGTTTCTGGTTGTTTTTATTCCATCTGGCTATAATTTATGCTACCAATGATCCAGCTGGTTTGTACTAAGTGTAAATTAGTTTCAGATAATCTCACAAGAAATGTCTTCTTAAAAGACAAAGATAACAACAATGCAGAAGAATTTACTTTCTCTAGGTAAATAGTGATATCTCTATATGTATAAGAATTAACTTCTCTGAGGAGTTGAATGATGATGATAATATTAATAATATTTATAGCTAAGAACTTTTCCAGATGCTATTATATATTTTATTTATATTTTTTGTTTGTTTTTGTTTTTAACAGTAAATATCCTTGTAACAGCTCTATGGGTATTATTAATAAAAGAGACATGCGAGTCGTGGAGGGTTAAGTAAATCACCCAGGGTTCCACACCTACTAAATGCGGAAAAAATTATTCATACAGGTTCTCTTATTCACACCAGCATATCTTCTAAGCTCTAGTTTGTTGAGTTTTGTAGTTAAATATCTAGTATTTCGACCAACCTATATCTTAAAGATAAAGTAATACACCTACTTTCAATATTAAACCCATTGACTTTTTTTAATATTGTCCATTCTTTTTGTAAAAGTGCCTCTTTTTAAAATGTTTTCTTCATTGTTCATATATATTTATTTTATAATATAATTTAGAAAGTTCTATGTTCTCTACTTACTGTTATGCTAATTACTTTGTGTTTTTTATATTGAATTTCTTTTAAAATAATTTAATATGTCATTTTAGCTTTTCTGTTGTAAACTAATTTTGGTTTTATTGGGGTTAGGTTCTTATTGATAAATGTTTACAGATTACTTCTGAATTTGTTTTTGCAGGGGAGATTTCAAGACCAAATCAATTATAAGTTTATTTCTACAGTTGGTGTTCTTACATAATCATATGGTATAAATTTAGAACCCACCCCCCCATGCATTTTCATAACTTAAGTTTCTGTTTTAAATTTTTCTTTGGTGACTTCTTTTTCCCTACCTGTGGCTGGATGAACGAAAAAGTACATTTCTGCCTTGTTGGGCCAGAAAGAGGTTTTTCTAGGTCTGGTTTCACAGAAAATACAGCCTTTTCATGCTTCTAGCTTTTGACAAGGAGCTTAGTTCTCAACATCTGCCAATAGATTTTTGTAAAATATTTTGATGGGCATTAACAACACAAACCCTAGACCCTAGAACAGTGGCTTTGTAATAGTAAGAAATTTTCATTTATATTGTGATCTAGTACACACACACACAACCAATCATGTTTCCAAAAATAAAACATCTTTATCATAAGAAATTTATTCTAATTAATGTTACTCACAGCTCTTCAAGTATAATTCCAAAAGTTGGACCAAAACTTATTCAAATAAAAAAATAAATATGCTTTGATCATTTTATTTACCCTATTTATAAGGGAGCTAGTAAGATATTAAGACAGGTTCAAATGAAACCATGAATATGAAATTTTAGAAAGGTATGTTAGAATAAAATCTCTAGGTAAGATATAAACTGGTTAATGACCTACACGGCTAAAACTGTAACTCTTGGTGTTGTTTTATCTAGGGTAATCAATTATTCCCATCTTTCCTAAATAAAAATCTACAAGTTAATTTCTGCATATATGCCATTAGAAAATAGCCTAGTCAATAAAACCTCAATAAAGGTTCAACCCAAGTACTCTACTAAGAGTAATCTAAGTAATATTTTCACCTAATTTTAATATTCAGAATTTTTTCTTCCTGACACAACCCACTAGACTGATTTCAGTAATCACTGATAGGTCACCATCCTCAGATTAAAAAGTGATGCCTGACACAACTATATATAAAATAGATAACTAATAAGAATCAGCTATATATCACAGGGAACTCTACTCAATACTCTGTAATGGCCTATATGGGAAAAGAATCTGAAATTTAAAAAAAAGTGTATATATGTATATGTATAACAGGTTCACTTTGCTGTACACCTGAAACTAACACAACATTGTAAATCAATGATACTCCAATAAAAATTAAAAGAAAAAAAAAGCAATGCCTGAAACCTAAATTTTATCTGATATGGCATTGCTCTTACCTCAGAATTTTTGAATTTTCTCTTCACTTCTAAAAGTTAAGGTTTTTTTCTTTTGTTTTCCTTTTTTTTTTTTTTTTTGAGTGTGACGGATTTTTAAAAATTTTACCTAAAATTTTAATGTATTTTTAATATGCCTGGAGAAGGCCATTCTGAATCTGCTCAATGTGTCATGTTGCAGGATATCCTCACTATCAGTTTCCCACATTTCAGGCTAATTGCTTCAGATCCCATAGCACAATTTAAACAGAATGGGAGGATCACTGTACACAATGGAATTTGATTTTACCACAAACAGAATTCTTGCTCCTGAAAATACAATTTTTGCTATTTTTAAAATTTAGTGCTTTCCTCTTTCTATTTTTTTAAATGGAGAAAATATAGTCATGTTTTATATTTAATCAAACAAAAATATTAGAGTCAGTAAAGGAGACTTTTAGTATCAGATTCTTCCTTCTCCTTTCTGAGTACCCTTTTTTAAATTTAAAAAGTAATGTTTGGAGAGAGATCTTCCTTCTGAGTATACAAAATAGAAGTACCAAACAAAGTATTATAAATGGAAAAATTTGGTGAAATCACTTGAAATTAAATCCATATTTGATTATCTCATGTGCTCTCAAAATTAACTTGAAAGATTTTAGCCAATATGCCTCCATTATTCTACTAAAATCACTATTTTACACTTTGACTAAATATACAAAATTTAACTTTCAAAAAAACTACAGTAGCCTTGCTTGAAGGCACCTAGCAACAGCAGCTGCTCCTGTTGACATCACATTGTAATCACTGATAAAACTCTTTATCAACTTGTAAATAGAGTAAACACCGCAGAAAATTGTAACGGTGAGCAACAGGATGACTTGCTGGTAAGAAACGTGTTTAATATATGCTGATCTCTGCCTGTCACATAAAGGAAATGAGTTACTCTAGGAATCAAATCATTTAATATGTTGTTTTGCAAAGCATTGCAAATTCTTTAGTGTAAACATCTGTCTTCTAATACCCAAGGCAAAAGTAGTGTGCTTTCTGAAAATAAGCTTTTATTACGTAAGAATTGCTGAATTTATTAAAGAAAAATAGAAGAATAGAAGTATTTCTTTGTCCAATTCTCCATTTTCAAATAGACTTCTAATCCTGCTAGGCAAGACAACAATTCCCTTTCTATTCATTTACAATTTATAGAGTATTGCATTGATAGCCTATATACCATTTCGTTGTTGTTGTTTGCTTTCTTTGCACTGTCAGGTTGTGAATAAGGCTTAACAAAGTCATCAAGAGTCATAAAAGATCATGAACACAGTGAAAAAATTTGCTAGAAGCATTTGGATTCATATATAAGTTGAGTCTTTAAATTGTCATTTCCATTAACTTTAAGGTACTTACAAAAATCAGTACTTCTTCCTCCAAAAACAAAGAGAAAAAAGCCATCCTCATTTTTCAGGATTTTGATAAAACTCATTTCCAACAGTGGAAAAAATAAATCTTTCTGAAGAAGGTCTTCATACAATTGTTCTCTAAGCTGTCAAATATTTTACCTATTTAGTTCAACTCTGTCTTGAAAATGTGTCATCTGTTGACGTATATTGTCATGTTGCTGTCATCTATTTGTCTTTCTTCCAGTATATCCTAAGTAGTCTATTACTTATAATGGGAGTCCACTTCCACAATAGAATAAATAATATAGTCATTCTAATTGCATCAACATTTAGAAATTTGTAAAATTTCTTCTTAATCTCTGTAAAATTAGAAAGGTAAGTGTGAATTATTTGAAATAATGAAAAACAGTTATATCTTAAGTTATGCATTATAAATGTATTAAGATCCATCACTGCATTTCTTGACTAGAACGTAGGGGAACATTTCTTCTCATAACAAGACAATCTATATTACTTGTTAATTCTTACATTCTAAAATACCATGAAACTGAAAATCTATACAATATGAAAGATTTATATATGCTTTGACTACTTTCCATCTTTAGATATCATTACTGTTTTATAAGAACAGAAAGAAGAAAGTTAAATTTTAGCCATTTAACTGGCTGGGAAAAATAATATGTTAATTGACCATTAGCAGTAAACATTATCTTATTTATTAATTCCTAGATTTATAGCTTCATAAAATAGTCCTTGTACTTAGCACTGCAACATACACTTTTGATCTAATGGCGAGAAAGCATTTATTTGTTACAAATTAAAATTTCTTCTGTTATAAAAGTTCCCAAATAATATGCACATAAGAAAACATGCCTGAACTCATCTCCCTATCTGCTTTATTTAGGAAAGCCTTAATCTGCAAAGGAAAGGACAAAAACAAAAAAACCTGTAGCCTGAGTGCAGAGCAGACAGTGACTGTAGCTGGGAAAGGGGGAGGAATATATGCTGGATACAGCATTACACGTGGAGGAGGGACAGTAACACTTGCGAAAGGCACACATTTGATAACCGGGTTCTCAGTACCTAGGAAGACTGGGGCCAATTGGACCGGGTTCCTGCCCCCCGCCCCAGCACAAATCCAATTAGCTTTTAATACAAATAACAGTGAAATACAGCTAGTAAGGCTACAAGAGACAGATTTTTTTCTGGGGAGTGACAGAGATATAAGACCCTTAACATAAATGGGAAGAAAAAAACGAAGTATTACTAGAGGTAACTGAAATAACAATGTAGTGTGTTTTTATAGCAATGTGTAGGGAAATGAAGACAAGTGGGACTATAAGATTCTTACACTACATGTGAAGCAGTTTACTATTTTTGGAAGGTAGCCTCAGAACAATTTAAAATATATATTATAAAACTTAAGGCAACCACAAGGAGGTTTTAAACATAGGTATAAACAAAGTAAATCAATAGAGGAGATAAAATAGAATAGTAAAAATTGATCAGTCAAACCCAGAGAAAGTAGAAAAATAGGAAAAAGAAAACAATAAATGGATGGGCTTCCCTGGTGGCACAGTGGTTGAGAATCCGCCTGCTAATGCAGGGGACACGGGTTCGAACCCTGGTCTGGGAAGATCCCACATGCCGCGGAGCAACTAGGCCCGTGAGCCACAACTACTGAGCCTGCGCGTCTGCAGCTTGTGCTCCGCAACAAGAGAGGTGATAGTGAGAGGCCCGCACACCGCGATGAAGAGTGGCCCCTGCTTGCCGCAACTAGAGAAAGCCCTTGCACAGAAATGAAGACCCAACACAGCCAAAAATAAATAAATAAATAAATAAATAAATAAATAAATAATAAAAATAAAGGAATTCCTTTAAAAAAAAAGTAAAATAAATATCATTCTTTAAAAAAAAAAGAAAACAATAAATGGAACATATAGAAAACAGCTAGCAAATGGTATGATCTCTTTAAAAGTTAATAGGTTGGCATACCAGTAAAAGAAATTGTCAGAAACAATACCCAAATACATCCTATTAACAAGAAATCCATTTAAAATATAAACATGAAGACAAGTTAAAAGTAAAAGGATGGAGAAAAATGCCATGTACTCCTATATCTATCAAAGAAACTGAATCAATAATTAATAGCCTTCCCAAACAGAAAGTACCAACCCAAGATGGTTTCACTGGTGAATTCTACCATTTAAAGTAGAAATAATACCAATTCTCCATAATCTCTTCCAGAAAATAAAAGCAGAAGGAACACTTCCTGACTTATTCTATGAGGCCAGTATAATCCTAATACCAAAACAAACAAAACAGTCATTTCAAGCAAAGAGAACTACAGACCATATCTGTCATGAACATAAGATGCAAACCAAATTTAACAATGCTTAAAGATTTGTACACCACAACCAAGTGATATTTATTACATCTAGGCAAAGCTAGTAAAACATTTGAAAATCAATCAGTATAATCCACTATATCAGCAGTCTAAAAAAGAAAATAATAGGATAATACCAAGTGATGCAGAAAGAGCATTGACAAAATCCAACACTTATGCATGATATAAATCCTCAGAAAATCATAATAGGTAACTTCCTTAACTTGATAAAAAACATCTACAAATAACCCGTAGCTAACATCATACTTAATGGTGGGGGATTGAATGTTTTTTCTCTTACAATCAAGAACAAGTCTAGGATGTCTTATCTTACCACAACTATTCAACCTCTACTGGAAGTTCTAGTGAGTGACTAAATGAGACAAGAAAAAGAACTAAAATATATACATACTGGAAAGGAAGAAACAAAAGTCTATTCCCAGATGGCTTGATTGCCTAATTAGAAAACCTCAAAGAATCTCCACATATTTCCTGGAACTAATAGTATCACAAGGAAGCAAAGTATAAAGTTAATATACAAAAGTCTAATGCTTTCTTATATACCAGAATGAACAATGGCATTTTAAATTTAAAAAACAGTATCATTTACGTAACAACAACAAAAATGAAATACTGAGGTTTAACCAAATTATCTGTAGGATTCATGTACAGAAAACTACAAGACACTGAGGAAAGCTGTAAAAGAAGATCTAAATGAATAAAGACATATCCATGTTTATGGATTGGAAGATTCAGTTTTTTTAAGATGGCAGTTCCTCCCAATTTGACCTATAAATTCAAGGCAATCCTAATCAAAATCCCAGCCAGCCAGTTACAGATATTGACAAATGGTTCTAATATTAATACGAAAAGGCAAAGGAACTGGAATAGCCAGAATAATTCTAAGAAGAAAAAGAACAGAGTTGTAGAATTCACACTACTGGAATAATACAATTAGTATAAATCTACCATAATTGAGGCAGTGTACTGTCAAAGAATAGACCCATAGGTTAATAAAACAGAATGGAGAATGCAGAAATACATGCACGTAAACGAAGTCAACTTATTTTAGACCAGAGTTCCATGCCAACTCAACAAGGAAAGGGTAGTCTTTTCAATAAATTGTTCCATAACATTTTGTACAAAATTTAAGTCAAATTTTCATAGATTTTCACCTAAAATTTAAAGCTATGACACATCTAGAAGAAAGCAAAGGAGAAAATCTGTATGAACTTCGGTTTGGTTATTAATTTTTAAACTCAACACTGAAAGCATAATCAGTGAAAGAAAAAAATTGTTGTTGTACTTCATTAAAATAAAAACAGTTTGCTTTGTAAAAAAACACTGTTGGTGAAAATATAAGCCACAGAAAGAAAGAATGCATTTGGAAAACAAACATCTGACAGGGAGTCATATCCAAAATATACAAAAAATTCTTAAAATTCATAAATAAATAATCCAATTAACTATTGCACAAAAATATAAACAGATAACTCATCAAAGAACGTACACAAATAAAAAACAAGCATATGCAAAGATTTTCAACATTTGTCTTAGCTCAGGCTCCATAATAAAATATGATAGATTGGGTAATCTTAAAAGAAATTTATTTCTCACAGTTCTGGAGGCTGAGAAGTCCAAGACCAAAGTGCTAGCAGAATTGGTTCCTGGTGAGAGCCTCCTTCTTGCTTAAAGATATCAGCATTAGCTCATGATTAGCTTAATACAGATGTATAGATAGATATGTGATTGATAGATGAAAGGTAGAGAGATAGATGGTAGATAGATAAACATACATGGGTTATTCTACATACAAATTTTTTCTTCTTCTGCCATCTGAATGGTCTTAAAAGCAAGGACACCTCAGTAGCAACAAGCATACCCACAACTCATGTTTTGTTTTTTAAATATAATTCTCCAATCAAAAGAACCAGGTCTCATTGGTGAAATGACATATTCTAATGCTGGTCAGAGAATATACAAGATGAGCCTGGAGCCAGTGTAGTGTCAGAGAGTAAAGGAGTGCTAAAAAATAAATGGATGTGGGTAGGTCAAAATAATGTAGCGTCCAAACTGAAAGAGCTTTCAATGAACAATCTGATACAAGTACAGCAAAAAAAGTATATAATGATAATACTAGATTTTATCTCAGAGAATAAAAAATTATCCATGAGTTTATTCTGTTATAGACAGAATGTAAGATGTTTCCCCAAATTTTCATTCCTCCCTCTGTATGTACCCTGTGTAATTTCCAAAACAGGGACTATACCAGATATCTCTCCCATGATAAGGCTATGTTATATAGTGACATTGACCTTGAGAAAGGGAGTGTATCCAAAATGGCCTGACATAATCACATGAACCCTTTAGAGCAGAGAGCTCTCAATGGCTGGCCACTGAAGAGGAAGTCAGAGATACCCTCCTTCTGTACTAAAAGAAAACAAATATTCATGCTGTGAATTGCCTATTGGGGGTCATGTCACTAGGATTTGCGATTGGTCACTAGATGAGCATAGGCTCCGTCTGACACCCAGCAAAGAAAGAAGGACCACCGTATTCTAACCACAGGAATTGGATTCTATTAAGAGAAATGAGTTTGCAGCATTATTTATTTTTTTAACATCTTTATTGGAGTATAATTGCTTTAAAATGGTGTGCTAGTTTCTGCTTTATAACAAAGTGAATCAGTTATACATATACATATGTCCCCATATCTCTTCCCTCTTGCATCTCCCTCCTGCCCACCCTCCCTATCCCACAACTCTAGGTGGTCACAAAGCACTGAGCTGATCTCCCTGTGCTATGTGGCTGCTTCCCACAAGCTATCTCTTTTACATTTGGTAGTGTATATATGTCCATGCCACTCTCTCACTTTGTCCCAGCTTACCGTTCCTCCTCCCCATATCCTCAACTCCATTCTCTAGTAGGTCTGCATCTTTATTGCCGTCTTGCCACTAGGTTCTTCATGACCCTTTTTTTTTTTTCTTAGATTCCATATATATGTGTTAACATACTGTCTTTGTTTTTCTCTTTCTGACTTACTTCACTCTGTATGACAGACTCTAACTCCATCCACCTCATTACAAATACCTCCATTTCGTTTCTTTTTATGGCTGAGTAATATTCCATTGTATATATGTGCCACATCTTCTTTATCCATTCATCCGATGAAGGACACTTAGGTTGCTTCCATGTCCTGGCTATTGTAAATAGAGCTGCAATGAACACTGTGGTCATGACTCTTTTTGAATTATGGTTTTCTCAGGGTATATGCCCAGTAGTGGGATTGCTGGGTCATATGGTAGTTCTATTTTTAGTTTTTTAGGGAACCTCCATACTGTTCTCCATAGTGGCTGTATCAATTTACATTCCCACCAATAGTGCAAGAGTGTTCCCTTTTCTCCACACCCTCTCCAGCAGTTATTGTTTCTAGATTTTTTGGTGATGGCCATTCTGACTGGTGTGAGATGATATCTCATTGTAGTTTTGATTTGCATTTCTTTAATGATTAATGATGTTGAGCATTGTTTCCTGTGTCTGTTGGCAATCTGTATGTCTTCTTTGGAGAAATGTCTATTTAGGTCTTCTGCCCATTTTTGGATTGGGTTGTTTGTTTTTTTGTTATTGAGCTGCATGAACTGCTTGTAAATCTTGGAGATTAATCCTTTGTCAGTTGCTTCATTTGCAAATATTTTCTCCCATTCTGAGGGTTGTCTTTCCGTCTTGTTTACGGTTTCCTTTGCTGTGCAAAAGCTTTTAAGTTTCATTAGGTCCCATTTGTTTATTTCTGTTTTTATTTCCATTTCTCTAGGATCTGGGTCAAAAAGGATCCTGCTGTGATTTATGTCATAGAGTGTTCTACCTATGTTTTCCTCTAAGAGTTTCATAGTGTCTGGCTTTACACTTAGGTCTTTAATCCATTTTGAGTTTATTTTTGTGTATGGTGTCAGGGAGTGTTCTAATTTCATACTTTTACATGTACCTGTCCAGTTTTCCCAGAACCACTTATTGAAGAGGCTGTCTTTTCTCCACTGTATATGCTTGCCTCCTTTATCAAGGGTAAGGTGACCATACGTGCGTGGGTTTATCTCTGGGCTTTCTATCCTGTTCCATTGATCTATGTTTCTGTTTTTGTGCCAGTACCAAACTGTCTTGATTACTGTAGCTTTGTAATATAGTCTGAAGTCAGGGAGCCTGATTCCCCCAGCTCCATTTTTCGTTCTCAAGATTGCTTTGGCTATTCGGGGTCTTTTGTGTTTCCATACAGATTGTGCAATTTTTTGTTCTAGTTCTGTGAAAAATGCCAGTGGTAGTTTGATAGGGATTGCATTGAATCTGTAGATTGCTTTGGGTAGTAGAGTCATTTTCACAATGTTGATTCTTCCAATCCAAAAACATGGTATATCTCTCCATCTATTTGTATCATCTTTAATTTCTTTCATTAGTGTCTTATAATTTTCTGCATACAGGTCTTTTGTCTCCTTAGGTAGGTTTATTCCTAGATATTTTATTCTTTTTGTTGCAATGGTAAACGGGAGTGTTTTCTTAATTTCTCTTTCAGATTTTTCATCATTAGTGTATAGGAATGCAAGAGATTTCTGTGCATTAATTTTGTATCCTGCTACTTTACCAAATTCATTGATTAGCTCTAGGAGTTTTCTGGTAGCATCTTTAGGATTCTCTATGTATAGTATCATGTCATCTGCAAACAGTGACAGCTTTACTTCTTCTTTTCCGATTTGGATTCCTTTTATTTCTTTTTCTTCTCTAATTGCTGTGGCTAACACTTCCAAAACTATGTTGAAAAATAGTGGTGCGAGTGGGCAACCTTGTCTTGTTCCTGATCTTAGTGGAAATTGTTTCAGTTTTTCACCATTGAGGACAATGTTAGCTGTGGGTTTGTCATATATGACCTTTATTATGTTGAGGAAAGTTCCCTCTGTGACTACTTTCTGCAGGCTTTTATCATAAATGGGTGTTGAATTTTGTCGAAAGCTTTCTCTGCATCTATTGAGATGATCATATGGTTTTTCTCCTTCAATTTGTTAATATGATGTATCACGTTGATTGATTTGCGTATATTGAAGAATCCTTGCATTCCTGGAATAAACCCCACTTGATCATGGTGTATGATCCTTTTAATGTGCTGTTGGATTCTGTTTGCTAGTATTTTGTTGAGGATTTTTGCATCTATGTTCATCAGTGATATTGGCCTGTAGTTTTCTTTCTTTGTGACATCTTTGTCTGTCTGGTTTTGGTATCAGGGTGATGGTGGCCTCGTAGAATGAGTTGGGGAGTGTTCCTCCCTCTGCAATATTTTGGAAGGGTTTGAGAAGGATAGGTGCCAGCTCTTCTCTAAATGTTTGATAGAATTCTCCTGTGAAGCCATCTGGTCCTGGGCTTTTGTTTGTTGGAAGATTTTTAATCACAGTTTCAATTTCAGTGCTTGTGATTGGACTGTTCATATTTTCTATTTTTTCCTGGTTCAGTCTCGGCAGGTTGTGCATTTCTAAGAATCTGTCCATTTCTTCCAGGTTGTCCATTTTATTGGCATAGAGTTGCTTGCAGTAATCTCTCATGATCGTTTGTATTTCTGCAGTGTCAGTGGTTACTTCTCCTTTTTCATTTCTAATTCTATTGATTTGAGTCTTCTCCCTTTTTCTCTTGATGAGTCTGGCTAATGGTTTATCAATTTTGTTTATCTTCTCAAAGAACCAGCTTTTAGTTTTATTGATCCTTGCTATTCTCTCCTTCATTTCTTTTTCATTTATTTCTGATCTGATCTTTATGATTTCTTTCCTTCTCCTAGCTTTGGGGTTTTTTTGTTCTTCTTTCTCTAATTGCTTTAGGTGCAAGGTTAGGTTGTTTATTCGAGATGTTTCCTGTTTCTTGAGGTAGGCTTGTATTGCTATAAACTTCCCACTTAGAACTGCTTTTGCTGCATCCCATAGGTTTTGGGTCGTTGTGTCTCCATTGTCATTTGTTCCTAGGTATTTTTTGATTTCCCCTTTGATTTCTTCAGTGATCACTTCGTTATTAAGTAGTGTATTGTGTAGCCTCCATGTGTTTGTATTTTTTACAGATCTTTTCCTGTAATTGATATCTAGTCTCATAGCGTTGTGGTCGGAAAAGATACTTGATACGATTTCAATTTTCTTAAATTTACCAAGGCTTGATTTGTGACCCAAGATATGATCTATCCTGGAGAATGTTCCATGAGCACTTGAGAAAAATGTGTATTCTGTTGTTTTTGGGTGGAATGTCCTATAAATATCAATTAAGTCCATCTTGTTTAATGTATCATTTAAAGCTTGTGTTTCCTTATTATTTTCATTTTGGATGATCGGTCCATTGGTGAAAGTGGGGTGTTAAAGTCCCCTACTATGATTGTGTTACTGTTGATTTCCCCTTTTATGGCTGTTAGTATTTGCCTTATGTATTGAGATGCTCCTATGTTGGGTGCATAAATATTTACAATTGTTATACCTTCCTCTTGGATCGATCCCTTGATCATTATATAGTGTCCTTCTTTGTCTCTTGTAATTGTCTTTATTTTAAAGTCTATTTTGTCTGATGTGAGAATTGCTACTCCAGCTTTCTTTTGATTTCCATTTGCATGGAATATCTTTTTCCATCCCCTCTCTTTCAGTCTGTATGTGTCTCTAGGTCTGACGTGGGTCTCTTGTAGACAGCGTATATATGGGTCTTGTTTTTGTATCCATTCAGCCAGTCTGTGTCTTTTGGTGGGAGCATTTAATCCATTTACATTCAAGGTAATTATCGATATATATGTTCCTCTTCCCATTTTCTTAAATGTTTTGGGTTTGTTATTGTAGGTGTTTTCCTTCTCTTGTGTTTCTTGCCTAGAGAAGTTCCTTTAGCATTTGTTGTAAAGCTGGTTTGGTGGTGCTGAACTCTCTCAGCTTTTGCTTGTGTGTAAAGGTTTTAATTTCTCCGTCAAATCTGAATGAGATCCTTGCTGGGTAGAGTAATCTTGGTTGTAGGTTTTTCTCCTTCACCACTTTAAGTATATCCTGCCACTCCCTTCTGGCTTGCAGAGTTTCTGCTGAAAGATCAGCTGTTACCCTTATGGGGATTCCCTTTTGTGTTATTTGTTGTTTTT
Organism: Balaenoptera musculus; assembly: GCF_009873245.2. Lineage (NCBI taxonomy): Eukaryota > Metazoa > Chordata > Mammalia > Artiodactyla > Balaenopteridae > Balaenoptera > Balaenoptera musculus. Next base: position 42,796,271 of record NC_045788.1, read on the forward strand.
CCCTTGCTGCTTTTAATATGTTTTCTTTATATTTAATTTTTGATAGTTTGATTAATATGTGTCTTGGCATGTTTCTCCTTGGATTTATCCTGTATGGGACTCTCTGAGCTTCCAGGACTTGATTAACTATTTCCTTTCCCATATTAGGGAAGTTTTCAACTATAATCTCTTCAAATATTTTCTCAGTCCCTTTCTTTTTCTTTTCTTCTTCTGGGACCCCTATAATTCGAATGTTGGTGCATTTAATGTTGTCCCAGAGGTCTCTGAGACTGTCCTCAGTTCTTTTCATTCTTTTTTCTTTATTCTGCTCTGCAGTAGTTATTTCCACCATTTTATCTTCCTGGTCACTTATCCGTTCTTCTGCCTCAGTTATTCTGCTATTGATCCTGTCTAGAGTATTTTTAATTTCATTTATTGTGTTTTTCATTGTTGCTTGGATCCTCTTTAGTTCTTCTACCTCCTTGTTAAATGTTTCTTGCATTTTGTCTATTTTATTTCCAAGATTTTGGATCATCCTTACTATCATTATTCTGAATTCTTTTTCAGGTAGACTGCCTATTTCCTATTCATTTGTTAGGTCTGGTGTGTTTTGACCCTGCTCCTTCATCTGCTGTGTGTTTTTCTGTCCTCTCATTTTGCTTATCTTACTTTGTTTGGGGTCTCCTTTTCACAGGCTGCAGGTTTGTAGTTCCCGTTGTTTTTGGTATCTGTCCCCAGTGGCTAAGGTTGGTTCAGTGGGTTGTGTAGGCTTCCTGGTGGAGGGAACTAATGCCTGAGTTCTGGTGGATGAGGCTGGATCTTTTCTTTCTGGTGGGCACGTCCACGTCTGGTGGTGTGTTTTGGGGTGTCTGTGGCCTTATTATGATTTTAGGCAGCCTCTCTGCTAATGGATGGGCCTGTGTTCCTGTCTTGCTAGTTGTTTGGCATAGGGTGTCCAGCACTGTAGCTTGCTGGTCGTTGAGTGAAGCTGGGTCTTGATGTTGAGATGGAGAACTCTGAGAGATTTTCCCCGTTTGGTATTACGTGGAGCTGGGAGATCTCTTGTGGAGCAGTGTCCTGAAGTTGGCTCTCCCACCTCAGAGGCACAGCCCTGATGCCTTGTTGAATCACCTAGAGCCTTTCATCCACACAGCTCAGAATAAAAGGGAGAAAAAATAGAAAGAAAGAAAGAAAGAGGCTATAATATAGTGAAGTAAAATAAAGGTATTATAAAGCAAAGCTATACAGACAAAATGTCACCCAGAAGCATATACATATACACTCACAAAAAAAGGAAAAGGGGAAAAATTAATATATCCTGCTCCCAAAGTCCACCTCCTGAATTTGGGATGATTCGTTGTCTATTCAGGTATTCAACAGATGCAGGCACATCAAGTTGTTTGTGGAGTTTTAATCCGCTGCTTCTGAGGCTGCTGGGAGAGATTTCCCCTTCTCTTCTCTGTTCGCACAGCTCCTGGGGATCAGCTTTGGATTTGGACCCGCCTCTGCATGTAGGTCGCCTGAGGGCGTCTGTTCCCCGCCCAGACAGAACGGGGTTAAAGGAGCAGCTGCTTTGGGGGCTCTGGCTCACCCAGGCCACGGGGAGGGAGGGGTACAGAGGAGGCGGGGCGAGCCTGCGGCGTCAGAGGCCGGCGTGACGTTGCACCAGCCTGAGGCATGCAGTGCGTTCTCCCGGGGAAGTTGTCCCTGGATCACGGGACCCTGGCAGTGGCGGGCTGCCCAGGCTCCTGGGAGGGGCGGTGTGGAGAGTGACCTGTGCTCGCACACAGGATTTTTGGAGGCGGCAGCAGCAGCCCCAGCGTCTCACGCCCGTCTCTGGGGTCCGCGCTGATCGCCGCGGCTCGCGCCAGTCTCTGGAGTTCGTTTAGGCGGCGCTCTGAATCCCCTCTCCTTGCGCGCCGTGAAACAAAGAGGCAAGAAAAAGTCTCTTGCCTCTTCCGCAGCTGCAGACTTTTTCCCGGTCTCCCTCCCAGCCAGCTGTGGTGCGCTAACCCCTTCAGGCTGTGTTCATGCCGCCAACCCCAGTCCTCTCCCTGCGATCCGACCGAAGCTGAGCCTCAGCTCCCAGCCCCGCCTGCCCCGGCGGGTGAGCAGACAAGCCTCTCGGGCTGGTGAGTGCTGCTCGGCGCCGAGCCTCTGTGCGGGAATCTCTCCGTTTTTTCCTCTGCGCCCCTATTGCTGTGGGATCCGCGCTGACAGCCACGGCTCGCGCCCGTCTCTGAAGTTCGTTTAGGCGGCGCTCTGAATCCCCTCTCCTCGCGCACCAGGAAACAAAGAGGGAAGAAAAAGTCTCTTGCCTCTTCGGCAGCTGCAGACTTTTTCCCGGACTCCCTCCCGGCTAGCTGCGGTGCACTAACCCCTTCAGGCTGTGTTCACGCTGCCAACCCCAGTCCTCTCCCTTCGATCTCACCGAAGCCCGAAGCCCGAGCCTTAGCTCCCAGCCCCACCCGCCTGGGCAGGTGAGCAGACAAGCCTCTAGGGCTGGTGAGTGCTGCTCGGTGCCGAGCCTCTGTGCGGGAATCTCTCCGCTTTGCCCTCCGCACCCCTGTTGCTGCGCTCTCCTCCGTGGCTCCGAAGCTTCCCCTCTCTGCCACCCGCAGTCTCTGCCCGCGAAGGGGCTTCCTAGTGCGTGGAAATCTTTCCTCCTTCACAGCTCCCTCCCACTGGTGCAGGTGCCGTCCCTATTCTTTTGTCTCTGTTATTTCTTTTTTCTTTTGCCCTACCCAAGTACGTGGGGATTTTCTTGCCTTTTGGGAGGTCTGAGGTCTTCTGCCAGCGTTCAGTGGGTGTTCTGTAGGAGCAGTTCCACGTGTAGATGTATTTCTACTGTATCTGTGGGAAGGAAGGTGATCTCCGCGTCTTACTCTTCCGCCATCTTCTCTCCTCCAACAGAAAAAAAAAATTTTTAAGTTAAAAAAAAAAAAACAAACGGACGGACCGAACCCTAGGACAAATGGTGAAACAAAGCTATACAGACAAAATCTCACCCAGAAGCATACACATATACACTCACAAAAATAGGAAAAGGGGAAAAATTAATATATCCTGCTCCCAAAGTCCACCTCCTGAATTTGGGATGATTCATTGTCTATTCAGGTATTCAACAGATGCAGGTACATCGGGTTGTTTGTGGAGCTTTAATCCGCTGCTTCTGAGGCTGCTGGGAGAAATTTCCCTTTCTCTTCTTTGTTCGCACAGCTCCCGGGGTTCAGCTTTGGATTTGGACCCGCCTCTGCGTGTAGGTCGCCTGAGGGCGTCTGTTCCTCACCCAGACAGGATGGGGTTAAAGGAGCAGCTGCTTCGCGGGCTCTGGCTCACCCAGGCCGCGGGGAGGGAGGGGTACAGAGGAGGCGGGGCGAGCCTGCGGCGTCAGAGGCGTCGTGACGTTGCAGCAGCCTGAGGCATGCCGTGCGTTCTCCTGGGGAAGTTGTCCCCGGATCACACGGAAGCCTGGCCGTGGCGGGCTGCACAGGCTCCCGAGAGGGGTGGTGTGGAGAGTGACCTGTGCTCGCACACAGGCTTCTTGGTGGCGGCAGCAGCAGCCTTAGCGTCTCATGCCCGTTCCTGGGGTCCGTGCTGATAGCAGCAGCTCGCGCCCATCTCTGGAGCTCATTTAGGCGGTGCTCTGAATCCCCTCTCCTCGCGCACCAGGAAACAGAGGTAAGAAAAAGTCTCTTGCCTCTTCGGCAGCTGCAGACTTTTTCCCGGACTCCCTCCCGGCTAGCCGTGGCGCACTAGCCCCTTCAGTCTGTGTTCACGCCGCCAACCCCAGTCCTCTCCCTGCGATCCGACCAAAGCCCGAGCCTCAGCTCCAAGCCCCTGACAACCCGGCGGGGGAACAGACAAGCCTCTCGGGCTGCTGAGTGCTGCTCGGCGCCGAGCCTCTGTGCGGGAATCTCTCCGCTTTGCCCTCCGCACCCCTGTGGCTGCGCTCTCCTCTGTGGCTCCGAAGCTTCCCCCCTCCGCCACCCGCAGTCTCTGCCCACGAAGGGCCTTCCTAGTGTGTGGAAACCTTTCCTCCTTCACAGCTCCCTCCCACTGGTGCAGGTCCCGTCCCTATTCTTTTGTCTCTGTTATTTCTTTTTTCTTTTGCCCTACCCAAGTACGTGGGGATTTTCTTGCCTTTTGGGAGGTCTGACGTCTTCTGCCAGCGTTCAGTGGGTGTTCTGTAGGAGCAGTTCCACGTGTAGTTGTATTTCTAATGTATCTGTGGGAAGGAAGGTGATCTCCGCGTCTTACTCTTCCGCCATCTTGCCTGTTCCCAGGTATTTTTTGATTTCCTCTTTGATTTCTTCAGTGATCTCTTGGTTATTAAGTAGTGTGTTTGTATTTCTTACAGATTTTTTCCTGTAATTGATATCTAGTCTCATAGCGTTGTGTTCGGAAAAGACACTTGATATGGTTTAGGAATGAGTTTGGAAGTGGATTTTTGTCTCTCAAGTTTTCAGAGAATTTAGACTAGTTGACATCTTGATTTCACCCTTATGATTCACTGACCAGAGAATCCAGTCACACATTGCCACAGTTCTGACTACAGAACTGTGAGCTAATAAATGTGTTGTTTTCAAACAGCTAAATTTGTAGTCATTTGCTATGCAATAATATAAAACAATTACAGTAGTTTATGAATAAGTGAGTGAATGAATGAAGTATAAATAAACAAAAAACAAATAAAATGAGAAGAAACAAATCTTCCTAACATAATTCCAAAAAGGAAATATAGAAATGTGGGCAATAGAAAATCACCATTAACATCAAAATAATGATTGCTGTACAGAACATCCATAGTTGCATGATAAAATTAGCATGCTAAATTTTAAGGAAAAACAGAACATTTGCATAACGTCAAGGTATCTCCTCCAAATTACTTATTGATACTCTTCCCTCCTAGATCTGGAGTTGAATTCCCATCTCTTTGAATGTAGGTTTGTTTTAGCAACTATGGTACAACAGTGTATGAAAAGAGAAAAAAAAAAAAAGTAATTTTACTGGAGATAAACTTGGCAGACATTACCCTATCCAAGTAATCAAGATTAATACCATGAATCCTAAGCCATATTGATACCATATTCCCCCTGATGTGATGTAATGAGAAGAGCATCTCATCTCTCTGGTAATTCTTTTCCCATGTCCTTAACTCCAGAATAATCATGCAAAAATATCTTAAACTTAAATTAAGGTACCTTATTAAAAAATACCATAAGTGGTGGTTTCTATCATATTTCTGTTTAATTTGCCTGTCTGCTTTTTTTGAGAAACCAGATGGATCATGGGGAAAAAGTATATACACTACCCAGACTTAACCACACATTAGTCCTGATTGCAGCTCTGTGTATGATATTTTTATTAGTGTTAGAGTAGCTTAATAAGATCTCAGGTACAAATCTCTTGGGGCTTGTGTAATGACAGATATATCAGCAATTCATCCTCCAAGACATACTCTCCAGCCTGGAATCCTACTTCATGAAGAAGGGTACGTAGGGGTGGACTGTGCATCTACTAGTCAGATCAAGTACTGCACCACCCAGAAACCTCAGTACAGTGCTTTGTTCCCAAAGGAAAGGCTGTTTGGGCCTCTGACCCTAGAGGTGTAGTAGGAGGAGCTCTGATTACTATCACTTCCAGTGACTAGGGGAGTTACACTCCCCATTACCACAAATCTGGGCTCTGAGGATCAGAAGTACTTGTCCCCAGTGAAGGGTGCACTCTTGCCAGGGAACACAAAAAGAATATTAGTGAATTAACTGTTATAGTGGTTGCCAAGACATTTTGAACTCTGTGTTCAGGTACTGGCAGGTTAAAAGAAGAGTCACCACACCAGCAGATGTGATCAGCCAGAGGAGGTAGGGCTGCTTTTACACAATAGGGACAAGAAAAAAATATGTTTGTAGCCCAGGTAATCCACTTAGGTACTTCTTGATGCTCCTCTGATCCATTTTAACTGTGAAGGAACTTGTGCAGAGACCTAATCTAAGCAGTCTATGAGTATTGAGGTTCAATAATGGAAGTTTGGGACACAGCACCAGGTTGACATACCTTACCAATAGTTTAAGGTAAAGAGAAATTAGAATGCATAGTGGTTGGGGGAGATGATGAGTACCCTTTGTGGTGCAGAGATCAGTGTGTGATATATCAGTAATATATTGAGCTGCTAAATGGTAGATTTGAAAACAGTCAAATATACTGGATAATGTCAAATTACAAGGAGGTTATATCAATTTATAGTTCTACTATAAAGACTGTATGGCGGAATTACTTTGGTTAAACCATTTTACCAACATTGCATTTTAAGTTTTTTAGTTTGGACAATATGTTAGTTTTCAATTCTTACCCTATTTCAGCTTTAATTTGTATTTCCTTAATTTCTATTGTAGTTGAGCATTTTTTCTTTTACTTATTGGCCTTTTATATTTTCTCCTACATAAAATGTACTTTTTAAGATTTTATTTTTAATAAAATTTTTATATGTTTAAGGTTACAACATGATAATTTATATATATATACATATACACATATAATGAAATGATTATTAGTCAAGTTAATTAATGCAACAGCCCCTCATGTAGTTTCCATTTTTTTGTGATGAAAGCACCTGAAATCTACTCCTTTAGCACGTTTCTAGTATTCAATACACTGTTATTAACTATAGTCATCCTACTATATATTAGACCTTTAGACTTATTCATCCCACATAACTTTGACTTTGTACCCTTGGACCAACATCTCCCCATTTCCTCTACCTCCCACCCCCTGAAAACCAACATTCTACTCTCTCCTTCTATGCATTTAACGTTTTTAAGATTCCACATAGAAATGTTACCATACAGGGTTTTGTTTTTTTGGGGTTTTTTTTGGTCTGTCTTATTTTACTTAGCACAATATCCTCCAGGTTCATTCATGTTATCACAAATGGCAAGATTTCCTTATTTTTAAGACTGAATAATATTCCATTGTATAGATGTACCACATTTTCTTGATCCATTCATCTGTTGGTGGACATATAGTTTTTTTCTATGCCTTGGATATTGTGAATTATGCTGCAATGAGTTTGGCAGTCCAGATATATCTCTGAGGTACTGATTTCATTTCCTTCAGGTATGTACCCAGAAAAGGGATTGCTGGGTCATACTGTAGCTCCATTTTTAGTTATTTGAGGAAACTCCATACTGTTTTCTATAATGGCTATACCAATTTACATTCACATCAACAGTCTACAAGTGTACACCTTTCTCCACATCCATGCTGACACTTGGTATCTTTTTTTATTTTTGATAATAGCCATTCTAACAGATGTGAGCTGATATCTCATTGTGGTTTTGATTTGCACTTCCCTGATAACTAGTGATTTTGAGCATCTTTTCATATACCTGTTGGCCATCTGTATATCTTCACTGGAAAAATGTCTATTCAGATCTTCTGCCCATTTTTTAATCAGGTTATTTGTTTTTTGTTTTTTTGGTTTTTGCTATTGAATGTATGTGTTACTTATATATTTTGGATATTAGCCCCTTATTGGACACAGTTTTAAAATATATATTTTCTCCCACTCCATAGGTTTCCTTTTTATTTTGTTGATTGTTTTCTCTGCCATGCAGAAGATTTTTAGTCTGATATAGTTCCACTTGTTTATTTTTGCTTTTATTGCCTAAAGTTTGATGTCATATCCAAAAAATCACTGCTTAAGTCCATGTCAAGGTGATTTCTCCCTATGTTTTCTTCTAGGAGTTTTACAGTTTCAGGTCTTATGTTTAGGTCTTTAATCCATTTTGAGTTGATTCCTGTGTGTGATGTAAGATAAACATGCATTCTTAACGTTTGTCAATATTTCTGTTGAGTTGTTTATATTTTTCTCATTGATTTATAGGAATTGTTTACATATTCCAGATAATAAGCTCTTTTTCGAAATATGTGTGGTAAATATCTTCTTGTTTGTGGCTTATGATTTTATTTTTAAAATAATGTCTTGATGAATGGAAACATTCAACAGTCAAATATTTCAGTATTTTCATAAATAGTTAGTGATTTATTTGCCTTATTTAAGATCAGCTTCCTGGTCTTGTCTACCTATACCTCATCAGGGAGTTTTCACCTTGTCAGACCCAGCTAAGTTTTCCTGTTGAGAAGCTTATACCCACAATATTCTTGTGAGAGACTTAGAGCTTTCCAAACTTGGCCTACAGTTTCTTATGTGCCAGTTTTGGCCTACTGACTACAGGCCAGCTCTGTCAGGACAAGCTGACAAATTTCTCCTCCATCTGTGAGTTGCAATAACTTATCTTGCCAGATCTGAATCCCAACCTTGGGGGAGACTCTTTGCCAAATTTATTCTTTCCTTGAAAAAACCTAGAATATTCTTTAGAGTTTTGTTACGCTTTTATAGTTAATGACCTATTGTAATTGATAATTATTGAGATTTAAGTCTCTTATTCAAGTTAATGTGTAATTTTATTCTCCTAATTGGGCCCTGACCACTATATACTGTTCTCTATAATTTTTAATGTGCACTGAAGCCTATTAACAAAGTGTTTTTCATCTTTTTATAAATCACATTTATTCATTGTATCTTTATATTATAACCTATAATTTCGTATTCTTAGATAAATTATTTCTGATTATTCTTAATATATACATTTGTATATTTGTGTAGCTATATATAATTATGCTGTAACTATCAAAATTGATCAGATATAGAATAGGCTGAGTATAAGAGAGACTTGACTTTTACTGAAAATAAGGTTCTTTTTTCTTTATAAACTCACTTATATAATAATTTGTTTACTCACAAACAGTTATAGTGCCTTTTTAAATTTTTGTAACTCTGTAATATTTATTTCTTCTTGCATATGGTTTTTCCAAAGGAAAAATTTCCCCAAAGAACTTCGAAGTGGTCTGGTGATATTGACAAAATATGCCACTTACCAATTCAGATTTGTTTCTAAAACATAACGGAAAGACTGCCTATAAACAAATATAAAGTTTTTAGGTATTAAATATAAGTAATGTAGTCTGAGAGCCTTAGCCAGTGAGCCAGTGAATGGCATTTCACTCTTTTTCTGTGTTGTATATCTTTTGTGCCTTTTCTACATATTTTCACCCACTTTTTTTGTGTTCTTCACTGCTATGGCAGATAGTTGAAGGTTTATCCTGAAAACACCTTGCTCAGCTACACCCCATATCTTTCATTTTATGCCTTCAACATCTTCTCCCTCTACCATGTGGATGCCTGTAGAGGAAACTCCTTAACCATCTGGCACATGTAGAGTTGATTTACAGCTGGGCTGAATGATCATTAACTCTTATTTCTGTCTGATTTTTGACTCTTGGCTAAGATAGGACAAGACCTATGATGTGCAGTTGAAAGTTGAAACTCTCTTAGTGGTCACAAATCAGTACTACTGATGGTTTGCCTCTGGCCTAATCCGTTAAGTCAGCTTTTCTTGATTAAGTGACCAGAGGGTTATTTAAAACTCACTAGGAACTTCTGTTTTGAGTTCTCCTGAAGCCAAGATTGCTGACAAAGATATTGGAGGTTTGAGTTGGAGCGAGAGCATTTTCACGTGTGAATAAGGTCCTCTGCGAAGTTTGTGCATGGAATGTCTCTGGAACTTCTGGCCCTTGCCTGCACTCTTCTTTTCATGCTGAACCATATCATTTGTCTTTAAAGAAAATCTTTAGATGAGTTTGCTCTGTGGTGTCTATTGAACCTATTCAACTATCTAAACTGGGGATATCTTTGTATGCTCAAACCTGGAAGTTGGAAAGATGTAACAACTCTGGGCCAACCTTTGATTAATGGGCAGCAAAAGCCAATAGGTACGTATTCCCCTCATTTGTGTCTCAGAGGAACAATTCTGAAAAGCATTATAAAAGCTTCCTTAGGCTACCCCCAGCCACATTGATCCCCAGTTTCTAACAGAAGAAACTAACTCATTATTCACCTTTAGATTGGTTTTCCTTTCTTTCCTGTTTCATTCTTCCCAGACTTTCCATTCTTGGTTTCTGGGATCAATTTCCCAAAGCTGGCAATCCCTAGATTTAGATTCTGATTTCTGAAATAAACTCAAGCTAAGACACTCTACTAAATTGTATGATGTTTTTCCTATTCTTTAAAAAAAATTTATGACATAGTATTCTTACTAGCAAATGCTAAATAGATGTGAAATTTTGAAATAAAACCTCTGCTATTACAGTCTGTAAGAATTATTAAGCTCCTGCATAAACTAAAATTGTGCCCATTTCTTTGCCGAGAATAATTCTGGATTAAATGAATTATCTTTTCATTTTTAGCCTTCACTCTTCATTTACTTTTAAAACAATTTATTGAAATAAAGTTGATTTACAATGTTATGTTAGTTTCAGTTGTATAGAAGAATGACTCAGTTATGTATATATATATGTATGTATAATTCTTTTTCAAATAATACATATATTCTTTTTAGATTCTTTTCCATTATAGGTTATTACAAGATATTGAGTGTAGTTCCCTGTGCTATACAGTATGTCCTTGCTGGTTATCTATTTTATATATAGTCGTGGGTATATTTTAATCCCCAAATCCTAATTTGTCATCTCCCCTTTACCCTTTGGTGAACATAAGTTTGTTTTCTATGTCTGTGAGTCTATTTCTTTTTTTTTTTTAATTTTTATTTATTTGTTTATTTATTTATTTATGGCTGTGTTGGGTCCTCGCTTCTGTGCAAGAGCTTTCTCCAGTTGCAGCAAGTGGGGGCCACTCTTCATCGCGGTGCGCGAGCCTCTCACCATCGCGGCCTCTGTTGTTGCGGAGCATAGGCTCCAGATGCGCAGGCTCAGTAATTGTGGCTCACAGGCCCAGCCGCTCCGCGGCATGTGGGATCCTCCCAGACCAGGGCCCGAACCCGTGTCCCCCGCACTGGCAGGCAGACTCTCAACCACTGCGCCACCAGGGAAGTCCCCTGTGAGTCTATTTCTGTTTTGTAAATAAGTTCATTTGTATAGATTCCACATATAAGTGATATCACATGATATGTGTCTTTCTCTGTCTTACTGCACTTAGTATGATAATTTCTAGGTTCACCCATGTTGCTACAAAAGGCGTTATGTCATTCTTTTATGTTTGAGTAATATTCCATTGTGTATATGTACCACATCTTCTTTATCCATTCATCTGTCTGTGGACACTTAGGTTGTTCCCATGTCTCGACTATTGTAAATAGTTCTGCAATGAATATTGCCTTCACTCTTCATTTAAATGCTAATCTATGTAATGAGGGAAAATTGGTTTTTAGATACTATCCAAGAATTTTCCTGAAATGTAATAAGGCCTGAATCTTCAACATGAATGATACCACTGAGCAGAATTAAAGAGTAACATTAATACACATTGCTTTAAAATTGAAGTTCATTAAGGAAAAGTTTGGTAAAAGAAAAAGAAAGCTAAGGAAACAGAATTATAAACTGAGAGAAGACTAATTATTAACAACAATAGATGGCAAATGTCAGTGAGTAATAGCCTCAAAATACTAAGGGGAAATTGAAATTTGACCTTTATATCCAACAAATTAATCAACCTAAAAGAAATTAAATATAAAGTTATATGTAACTTTCAAAAAAGTTTTACTACTGTTAGATCCATTAAATGAAAAGTTTGAAGTCCAGGATATGTAGGGGGAAAATAAAAACAATGTACTTCAAAGAGAAAACAAAGAATTCAAAATGTATAGTAAAATATAATGAAAAAGTAAATCAACATGACATTCTGGCCAATCCCCAAAATATGACTGTGATAAGATAGTAAATATATATATATATGTATATATTTATAATTAAAATTCTAGACAAAATACTACCTCAGAATTGAGGAATAAGCTTTTCAGATGGAAGTGAAAATCTGAATAAGAATCTAATGAGAATAACTTGCCTTATTCAGGACTACACTAAAGATAAGAATGAATTCAGACTTGTTTAAAAATATACATGTTACCAATTAAAGGCTAATGACTAAAATAATGTAACTGTAGTTTGTAAATCATTTACATCAGAACAGGAATAAAAGATGGCTCTAGAGTGAAAGGAAAATGCTATTAACCCAACATTTAGCTAGGGCACAGAAAATGTATACTGTACATTCATTTCTAGTGGTAATGTAAATTGGAACAGTTACTTTAAGGAGTAATTTAAAATGATCTAATAGAAATTTAAATACCCATACCTTATGAGTCAGTAATTCCTGAACATACACTGGAGAAACACTTGTTCACATGCACAAATGGACATATACAGGAAAGAGCCTAACAGCAGTTTTGGTAATTTAATTTGATTTAAAAAATATAAAATTCCATCGAAAGGAAATAGATAAGTAAATTGTTAACACACAGGTACACAAGCACAAACACACAATCAAATTTTATACAATACTTTAGTTGTCTCTTTCCTACTCTTTAATTTCTCTTTCTCACTCAGCCTATATAAAAATAATAATGGGTATATATGTATAACCTATTATTATTTTTTCCCTTTATTCTTTTTCTTTTCTTTTATTGGAGTAAAATTGCTTTACAATGTTGTGTTAGTTTCTGCTGTACAATGAAGTGAATCAGCTATATGTATACCTATATACCCTCCCTCTTGGACCTCCCTCCCCCACATCCTCCCCTCATCTAGGTCATCACAGAGCACTGAGCTGAGCTCCCTGTGCTATACAGCAGGCTCCCACTAGCTATCTATTTTACACATGGTAGTGTATTCATGTCAAACCTAATCTCCCAATTCGTCCCACACTCCCCTTCACCCGCTGTGTCCACTTGTCCGTTCTCTACATCTGCATCTCTATTCCTGCCCTAAAAATAGGTTCATATGTACCATTTTTCTAGATTCCACATATATGTGTTAATATACGATATTTGTTTTTCTCTTTCTGGATTACTTCACTCTATATGACAGTCTCTAGGTCTATCCACATCTCTATACATGAACCAGTTTCGTTCCTTTTTATGGCTGAGTAATATTCCATTGTGTATATATACCACATCTTCTTTTCCATTCATCTAGTTTTGGACATTTAGGTTCTTTCCATGTCCTGGCTATTGTAAAGAGTGCTGCAGTGAACACTGGGGTACATGTGTCCTTTTGAATTATGGTTTTCTCAGGGTATATGCCCAGTAGTGGGATTGCTGGGTTGTATGGTAGTTCTGTTTTTAGTCTTTTAAGGAACCTCCATACTGTTCTCCATAGTGGGTGTATCAATTTACATTCCCGCCAACAGTGCAAGAGTGTTCCCTTTTCTCCACACCCTCTCCAGCATTTATTGTTTGCAGATTTTTTGATGATGGCCATTCTGGCCAGTGTGAGGTGATACCTCATTGTAGTTTTGATTTGCATTTCTCTAATGACTAGTGATGTTGAGCATCCATTCAGGTGTTTGTTGGCAATCTGTATATCTTCTTTAGAGAAATGTCTATTTAGGTCTTCTGCCCATTTTTGGATTGGGTTGTTTGCTTTTTGATATTGAGTCCCATGAGCTGTTTGTATATTTTGGAGATTGATCCTTTGTCTGTTGATTCATTGGCAAATATTTTCTCCCATTCTGAGGGTTGTCTTTTTGTCTTTTTTATGGTTTCCTTTGCTGTGCAAAAGCTCTTAAGTTTCATTAGGTCCCATTTGTTTATTATTGTTTTTATTTTCATTACTCTAGGAAGTGGGTCAAAAAAGATCTCGCTGTGATTTATGTCAAAGAGTGTTTTTCCTATGTTTTCCTCTATGAGTTTTATAATGTCTTGCCTTACATTTCGGTCTTTAATTCATTTGGAGATTATTTTTGTGTATGGTGTTAAGTAGTGTTCTAATTTCATTCTTTTACATGTAGCTGTCCAGTTTTCCCAGCACCACTTACTGAAGAGGCAGTCTTTTCTCCATTGTATATTCTTGCCTCCTTTGTCATAGATTAGGTGACCATATGTGCGTGGGTTTATCTCTGGGCTTTCTATCCTGTACCATTGATCTATATTTCTGTTTTTGTGCCAATACCATACTGTCTTGATTACCGTTGCTGTGTAGTATAGTTTGGGGTCAGAGAGCCTGATTCCTACAGCCCCGTTTTTCATTCTCAGGATTGCTTTGGCTATTTGGGGTCTTTTGTGTTTCCAAATGAACTATAAAATTTTTTGTTCTAATTCTGTGAAGAATGCCATTGGCAGTTTGATAGGGATCGCAATGAATCTGTAGATTGCTTTGGGTAGTATAGTCATTTTCACAATATTGATCTTCCACTCCAAGAACATGCTATATTTCTCCATCTGTTTATGTCATCTTTGATTTCTTTCATCAGTGTTTTATAGTTTTCTAAGTACAAGTATTTTGCCTCCTTAGATAGGTTTATTCCTAGGTATTTTATTCTTTTTGTTGCAGTGGTGAATGGGATTGTCTCCTTAATTTCTCTTTCTGATCTTTCGTTGTTAGTGTATAGGAATGCAAGAGATTTCTGTGCATTAATTTTGTGTCCTGCAACTTTACCAAATTCACTGATTAGCTGTAGTAGTTTTCTGGTGGCATCTTAAGGATTATCTATGTATAGTATCATGTCATCTGCAAACAATGACAGTTTTATTTCTTCTTTTCCAATTTGTATTCTTTTTATTTCTTTTTCTTCTCTGATTGCCTTGGCCAGGACTTCCAAAACTATGTTGAATAATAGTGGCAAGAGTGAACATCCTTGTCTTGTTCCTGATCTTAGTGGAAATGCTTTCAGTTTTTCGCCATTGAGTATGATGTTTGCTGTGGGTTTGTCATATATGGCCTTTACTATGTTGAGGTAGTTTCCCTCTATGCCCATTTTCTGGAGACTTTTAATCATAAATGGGTGTTGAATTTTGTCAAAAGCTTTTTCTGCATCTATTGAGATGATCATATGGTTTTTATTCCTTAATTTGTTAATACGGTGTATCACATTGATTGATTTGCATATATTGAAGAATCCTTGCATTCCTGGGATAAATCCACTTGATCATGGTGTTTGATACTTTTAGTGTGCTGTTGGATTCTGTTTGCTAGTATTTTGTTGAAGATTTTTTCATATATGTTCATCAGTGAAACTGGTCTGTAGTTTTCTTTTTTTGTGATATCTTTGTCTGATTTTGGTATCAAGGTGATGGTGGCTTTGTAGAATGAATTTGGGAGTATTCCTCCCTCTGCAATTTTTGGGAAGAATTTGAGAAGAATGGGTGTTAGCTCTTCTCTAAATGTTTGATAGAATTTGCCTGTGAAGCTATCTGGTCCTGGACTTTTGTTTGTTGGAAGATTTGTAATTACAGTTTCAGTGTCATTACTTGTGATAGATCTGTTTATATTTTCTCATTCTTCCTGGTTCAGTCTTGGAAAATTGTACTTTTCCAAGAATTTGTCCATTTCTTCGTGGTTGTCCATTTATTGGCATATAATTTTTTGTAGTAGTCTCTTATAATCCTTTATATTTCTGTGGTGTCAGTTGTGATTTCTCCTTTTTCATTTCTAAGTCTACTGACTTGCATCCTCTCTCTTTTATTCTTGATGAGTCTGGCTAAAGGTTTATCAATTTTGTTTATCTTCTCAAAGAACCAATGTTTAGTTTTATTGATCTTTGCTATTTTTTTCTTCATTTCTATTTCATTTATTTCTGCTCTGAACTTTATGATTTCTTTCCTTCTACTGACTTTGGGTTTTCTTTGTGTTTCTCTCTCTAGTTGCTTTAGGTGCATTGTTAGATTGCTTATTTGAGATTTTTCTTGTTTCTTGAGGTGAGATTGAATTGCTATGAGCTTCCCTCTTAGAACTGGTTTTGATGCATACCATAGGTTTTGGATCATTGTGTTTTCATTGCCATTTTTTTTCTATGTATTTTTACATTTCTTGTTTGAATTCTTTGGTGATCTCTTGAACATTTACTAGTGCAGTGTTTAGCCTCCATGTATTTGTGTTTTTTACAGTTTTTTTCCTGTAACTGATATCTAGTCTTATAGTGTTATGCTCAGAAAAGATGCTTGATATGATTCAATTTTCTTAAATTTTCCAGGGCTTGATTTGTGACCTAAGATGTGATCTATCCTGGAGAATGTTCCGTGTTCACTTGAGAAGAAAGTGTATTCTGCCACTTTTGGGTGGAATGTCCTACAAACATCAATTAAATCTATCTGGTCTACCGTGTCATTTAAAGCTTGTGTTTCCATATTTATTTCTGTTTGGATGACCTGTCCATTGGTGTAAGTAGGGTGTTAAAGTCCCCTGCTATTATTGTGTTACTGTTGATTTCCCCTTTTATGGTGGTTAGCATTTGCCTTAGGTATTGTGGTGCTCCTATGTTGGGTGCATAAATATTTATATTTGTTATACCTTCTTCTTGGATTGATCCCTTGATCATTATATAGTGTCCTTCCTTATCTCTTGTCACAGTCTTTATTTTAAAGTCTATTTTATCTGATATGAATATTGCTACTCCAGGTTTCTTTTGATTTCCATTTGCATGGAATATCTTTTTTCCACCCCTTCACTTTCAGCCTGTATGTGTCCTTAGGTCTGAAGTGGGTCTCTTGTAGACAGCATATATGTGGTCTTGTTTTTGTATCCATTCAGCAAGGCTGTGTCTTTTGGTTGGAGCATTTAATCTATTTATATTTAAGGTAATTATCGATATGTATGTTCCTATTACCATTTTCTCAATTATTTTGGGTTTGTTTTCTTGGGTCGTTTTCTGCTCTTTTGTTTCCCACCTAGAGAAGTTCCTTTAGCATTGGTTGTAGAGCTGGTTTGGTGGTGCTAAATTCTCTTAGCTTTTGCTTGTCTGAAAGCTTTTGATTTCTCCATCGAATCTGAATGAGATCCTTGCTGGTGAAAGTAATCTTGGTTGTAGGTTTTTCTTTTTCATCACTTTGAGTATATCCTGCCACCCCCTCTGGCCTGCAGAGTTTCTGTTGAAAAATCAGCTGATAACCTTATGCGGATTCCTTTGTATGTTATTTTTTGCTTTTCTCTTGCTGCTTTTAATATTTTTTCTTTGAATTTAATTTTTGTTAGTTTGATTAATATGTGTCTTGGTGTGTTTCTCTTAGGGTTTATCCTGTAGAGGACTCTCTGTGCTTCCTGGACTTTGGTGCCTATTTCCTTTTCCATGTTAGGGAAGTTTCTGCTATAATCTCTTCAAATATTTTCTCAGACCCTTTCTTTTTCTCTTCTTCTTCTGGAACCCCTATAATTCGAATGTTGGTGCATTTAGAGTTGTCCCAGAGGTCTCTGAGATTGGCTTCAATTCTTTTCATTCTTTTTTCTTTATTCTGCTCCTTGGTGGTTTTTTCCACCATTCTGTCTTCCAGCTCACTTACTCATTCTTCTGCCTCAAGTATTCTGTTATTGATTTCTTCTGTTGTATTTTTCATATCAGTTATTGTGTTGTTCATCTCTGTTTGTTTGTTCTTTAGGTCTTCTAGATCTTTGTTAAACATTTCTTCTATTTTCTCAATCTGTGCCTCCATTCTATTTCCGAGATTCTGGATCATCTTTAATATCATTACTCTAAATTATTTTTCAGGTAGATTGCCTATTTCCTCTTGATTTATTTGGTCTTATAGGTTTTTACCTTGCTCCTTCATCTGTGACATATTTTTTTGTTGTCTCTCTCTCCTTCTTTTTTTATTGGTGGGATTCTGTTCCTGTTTTACTGGTTGTTTGGCCTGAGACTTCCAGTGCTGGAGTTTGTAAGCTGTTGGGTAGAGCTGTGTCTTGGTGCCGAGATGAGGATCTCCGGGAGACTTCACTCCTATAAATATTCCTTGGGGTCTGAGGTTCTCTGTTAATCCAGTGGTTCAGATTCAGAGCTCCCGCCACAGGAGCTCTGGCCCAGCCTCTGGCTCATGAACCAAGATCCCACAAGCTGTGTGTGGCAGCAAAAAAAAAAAAAAAGAAAAAAGGAGCAGAGCAATAACAGAGAGTAAAAAATAAAATTAGATTAGAAAGCTAACAGATATGTTAGAAAGAATAAAAAAATAAAAATATAGATGAAACAACAACTGGAAGGTAAAACAGAACCACAATCGTAAAAAAGAGGAGAAAAAGGAAAAAAAAAAGAGCCAGAAAAGGCCCTTGCTATGGGGGGCGGTGTTTAGGCAGAGGCGGGGTTTAGATGGTGGGTGGGGCCTATGCTTAAGACCCACATGGCAGGAAAAGGCCCTGGGGGTTGAGGGGTAAGGGCTTAGGCTCAGTGCAGCAGGTGGGGCTGCAGCAGGAGGGGCCCAGGAGTGTCTTTAGCCTTGGAGGGCAGAGGACCAGGTCTAGGACCCCAGCAGGCTCACTGGGCCCAAAAGGGTAGGGGAAATGCCAGGTGCATTCACCCCTGATCCTCCAATCCCAGACAGCCCCTCCCAGTTGTCCTCTCTTCTTCTTCTTCCCCCTCCCTCCTATGCCCCTGGGTCCCACGTGGCTGGAAGGGAACCCAGAAGGCAGGAGACCAGATCCAGAAGCCCAGAAGGCTTCCCAGGGCCTGAGTGGGTGGGGGAAATACCAGCCACGCCTCCCCTAATCCTCTGGTCTTGGAGGCCCCCTCCCGCTGGCCTCTCCTCTTCTCCCCCTGCCTCCTTCCTACACCCCTAGGACCCACACAGCCCAGAAGGGGCCTCAGAGGGTGGAGGACCTGGCCCAGGAAACCTGCAGGCATCCTGGGGCTCGATTAGGCAGGGGAGATGCTAGGCACACTCCCCCCTGATCATCTGAAACCCCTAGGGTCCCCCCAGGCGTGGGAACACCTCCTCCCTCCCATCCATCCCTCAGTGCACTAGTCCTGTCTGGGCTCCACTTCTCCTCCCCCCTCACTACCCCCTCGTCCTACCTGGTCATTCAGGGGTTCCTCCCATCTCCTTGGGTGTCCCTCCCATCTCCTTGGGTGTCGAGGTCCCCCACCAGTGCCCAGCAGGCACCCTAGTTGTAGGGAGACATGAACTCCACATCTTCCCTCGCCACCATCTTGACTCCACCCCTAACCTAGTATTTTAAAAATATGTGTTATAACAAAATCACCTTATGGTGAATTTGAAACAAAACTCAAATATTAATTTTTGTAGTTTAGGCAAACTTTTAACATTTTTAAGTGGTCTAATTAAATACACATTAGGAACTACCTCTGCCAGCTATGATGGAGCAACTGCCACAAAACTAGCAATACCATCCTAAGCAGTTACAATTGATGAGGCAGCTGGACAATAGGCAGCCCAGAGCAGGGATTCCTGAATTAACGGAAACCCAAAATGAGAGTTCCAAAATCTGTTCTAGAGCTATTTATTTAAAAACAAGGAGATAACATATTAGACTATCACCACAGTAAAATAACTTCTAGCTCTATTTTTGAGTCCAATATGAGATTTACAAAAGACTCTGTACTTCATTTGGACTTCTAAACATTTATTTATTCCAATGACACCCTACTGAATTTTGCATCTAAATTTTAAAGTGATTCTCGTTTCAATATTTTTTGATGAAATATTTCACATCCTGAGTAAACACACACACACAAAATATGGGTCCACATGAATAAAAATAATTTGACCCTTGATTCTACAAGTAAAATCAAACAAACAAGGAATACAACAAACCAAAAAAACCAAAAATGTGAAGTGCTAGTGTATTTAATAGTGGTATTTCTAAATGCAGCAGGAACATTAAAGCTCATATTTCTCTGTTTCAACTTTGAAGTTGTATTTTGCTTTCTTACTTCGACAGAAAAAAAAGAAAAGAAAGACAGAGTCAGAGACAGAGAAAGTGAGCAGAGAGAGAGAGAAATAGAGTTTGCTTGACATCACGTAGAAGAGGGAAGAAAAAGTAAAAGAATAAACATCTGTTACTAGGTTTCCACCATCCCACTCCCACCTTTATTTTTGTTCCTTTTTTTCCTATCATTTTATTTGTACAAAGGTAGTAGGCAGCATCCATGTTCCCTGGAATCCTTTCCGTACACTTCTCATCAACCATCATTATTTTAGGTCAGATTAAAATTTTGTTCAGTAGACAGACTATTTGAACAGACCGTAAGTCCTTCCCACGGGCTTCGTCCACTCCATTCCATACTCTCTTCTGCAGTAAAACACAAATATAATTCTATTGTCATCCTACTTAAAAGGCTTCTACTTCTCCTTATCATTGATAAATAAAATCAAAACCTCTGGGTACATAATTTAAATCTCTTTACAGTCTGACTCTTTCTAAATTTGCCTGCTTCAATCCTGGTGTTTCCTGTGTGCCCCAGCTATGCCATGTTCATTTCTGTGCTTTTCCCACTTGGTAGAGGATTCCATTGCAGTATCCATCATGGATTGTGTGTATATATGTATACATATATACATACATGCAAACATACGCATACATATATATGTATTTCTTTACATATCTTTACTTCCCATTATGCTCTGAGCAGCTTGAGGCAGTGACTTCTGAACACTGTCCAGAATTGGCAAAATGTAAGGAAATATAAATAGTTGTTGAAATATTATCTTTAAATCATTAGGAATGAGTCAATGAATAAATAAATGACACCCTCCACTCCCTATATTCAGGCCTATGAAGAACACATTTCTTATCTCCTCTACAAAACTTCTCCAAAATATACTAGATCTCATTAACATCAGCATATTAGAAATTGTTAAAACCAGTAGAGATAAGCAATATGGTATATTCAAGAAGAGCAATAAAATTATGCAAATTTACTGGCTCAAAAACATGACTACTAGAATTCATTATAATACTCTTCTTAAACCCAAATATTAGATTCCATTTTCAAAGATATATAACAAAATTCTAGGTGCATAAAGATGTCAATACATCAAAATTTAGAATTGAGCCAGAAAATATTGAATTAAAAATAAAATGTTTTGGAATATAGGTTATTACAGATTTGATTTGCTAAATCTGTAATATACTACATTATAAGTCTACCTCCATTACTTCAGTAAAGGTTGTTTTCTTTACTTTCCTGTAGTTATATATTTTTTTGTCTTAAAACCTAATTACTGCTATCTAATTTCACTAAATTATGAGGATACAGCTCCATTCACTCCTTGAAACTGAATATAATTATCAAATATTGAAAAGTAATAATGAGGCATCCTTATAATTACAGTTAAGTACTTTCCCTGTGTATAGAGACATATAAAAGTATCTTTTGTTGTTCTGTATACATAAATGATGTTTTTCTCATGAGCTAGAGGAAATTATCACAATGTTTGCCCAGGTGTTTCTCATATGCTTACAGAACTGAGTGGTGCTATTACCAGTCTACTTTCTCTCTTTAATAGCAAGAGTACGATTGTGAATTTGTGATATCTGCTATAAAACAATTAGTTTTTCAATTATATAATTGCTCCCCTTTCTCTCTTAGTTTTTTCTCTGTTTATACTGAATCAAATTGCCTTTCCTCTTTCCTTTTGAATATTTTCTGTATTAATTTACATAGAAATACATTTTGTTCTCTCACTGTAAATTTTTAGTCATCCATGCACTGTTTTTTATAAATCTATATAATCCATAATCCTATTCCTGTAAATTAAAAGTTGAAGAAACAAGAACATGGTCTCCTCTCCACTTAAAGGTACCAGTCATAATATTGGAGACCAGTGGAACCTGAGATCTTCAGCACTCAAGTTTTTCCTTAGGTGACCTCTTTTGTCACAAGCTACAGATAGTAAAGATACTCATCTTTCGGTACTCTAGTTGTGTACATGACTCTGAACTAAACATTCTCTGCCACCTATTTTTTGATTGCCTGACACACGACTTTGGAATTTTAGTTTACAAACGCTTTTTCTAGACAGTTTGCTACTGTTCTGTAATTTTCTATGGAAATGCATTACTGTTTGCATTATTTTCCTGTCAGAAATGCTATCAGATAAACCTTAGGCAAGGTTCTTGACAAAAACATTTTGTACTCTTGAGTACTGGGAACACCATTACACATAACTTTGCTTTCTATCTCAATAGGGAGTAGGCTGAGCAGCCCTGTGTAGAGATGGATCTCTATACAGAAAAGTGCAGACAAATCTGTTCTTGCAGCAATTTGTATTTTTCAGATCTTTTCATTTTCAGTCTTTTGGCGGGAAATACATTTGCTTAGAAGAATCTTCCATGCACTTCTTATAATAAGCTTAGTTTT
Organism: Balaenoptera musculus; assembly: GCF_009873245.2. Classification (NCBI taxonomy): domain Eukaryota; kingdom Metazoa; phylum Chordata; class Mammalia; order Artiodactyla; family Balaenopteridae; genus Balaenoptera; species Balaenoptera musculus. Next base: position 42,818,406 of record NC_045788.1, read on the forward strand.
ATAACTGAAATATCACCACAGGATTTCAGAGTCTTACATGTTACTTTGTGTTGTCTTTCTACTAAATTGTCATAATTGAATGCCATCCCTTGCTTCATTAAATAGCTCAAGAAAGTTCATTTAGTTTAAACAAGTGGAAGTATGTATGGAAGTAAGGGTAGAGCAATAGTTAAATTTTTTCTGCTTGTGAAATTTAAAATCCAATAACATGCAACTCAATGAGCTGAATATATAGGAAGGACATGGTGTAGGTGAACAAAAACCTGTAACATAAAAATAATTCAAAACAAATCATCCAGAAGTAACTTAGCAAGGAAATATCAGCTTTAACACTGCAAACTATCTAGTTTGGAAAATGGTATATTTGCAAGTATGGTTTAAATGAAGTCTCGCCTTAACAAAATGATCTAAGGGCCGTGTTTATGTCAGAATGCTGCATATACGGTATGCCACTTTCTTGGTAATCTCTACGTTCTCCTCCATTTTCTTAAATATTTCACTGATTTTTTTCTTTCTATTCTTCCACATGGTTTCATAAAAAGAAAAATAAAGAGAATTACAGGCAGTGATAATTACGTACAATGAAGAATGAAGTAATGGGTTCTTCCTCATGAGCTCATGATTTGGTCCTCTTTGCAGCTGACTGGTACTCAACAAGCTTTAAAGATGTTAAAGACGACTGATTAACTGGGTCCTCTCTGTTTATCTCTACTGTTTGTTACCTTTTTCAATATTCTGTACTTTACTAACATTTCATTCTTAGAATCCTTAGTCTCCTTGAATCATATTAATTTTTTGACAACTGAATCAAAAACAGTCTAAATCTTGGGGTGTTTACTTTTTAAAAAAATAGGTGTCAATAATTTAATTCAGAGATGATCTCTGGAAACCCTGACACAAGAGTGAGATTGTGATTGGGTGAGGGGGGAAGATCATCAATAAATTTGCATTACTAAGCGAGTTACCACTGGGACAACAAAAGTTTAATCCCACTAGGGACTTGGAAAGCTGGCATAGAACACACTCTTCAGTTATTTCACCCAAAGAAGCCAGGGTATTTATTTACCAATTATTGTCTGTCATTGGTTGAGTTGTGTGGTGTTAATTTCGCAACAATTTTGGCTTTCCACTTGTATGGACAAGCTGGGTCCAGCTGCCAAAATAGCCTTCACACAATGGGATGCAGCTGCTACCAGTTGGTATTCCAGCCCACATACCCAGAAATAATAAGAACCAAGGAGATATGTACTAAGCACTGACAGCATCTACTCTAAGTCCTTAGTACAGATAAATGTCATTTTAATATATCTTAACATTTCTAAGCAAACACATTGCCTTCAAAGTATGTAGAAAACTGTGTTGTCTCAGAACCTTGACACGAAAACAAAAAATCTGTGTTCAAGGCCCATATTAACAAAACATAGGAAAAGTTATATACTCCCCTGTTGTCCTCATCTTCCCTGTCTTGCTCATTTGTAGGATGAAAATGTATGCAGAAATATCCATAAATTGAAAGAAAATAAAAATATAAAATGGATTATTTCTATCAAACAATTTTAAAAAGAGCAAGCAAAACACCCAGTGACTTAGAGGAAAGCAAATTATTGTGCAATTATTTAACTTAGATATTAGAAAGACCGTAGTAAAGCTAGTAAAGGATTGTGATTAGAATTATTTGCCAAACTATAAGTAATGTTTAAGTAGGATCAAATGTATCTGATAAATTATGTTTTCATTGATCCATGGATATTTTGATATCTGGATTCATCTTAACATGTAAAGAATTACTAAAGATAAACTCAGCATGTTGCTAAAATTGATATCTCTAATTTGCATCACAGCACACAACAGTCATGATAATTAAGCTAACTGATATTATCACTTATGATTGCTTCTTGTCAGAAACTGTGGTATTTTCCCCACTGAGTAGGGAGTGGAGGTGGGTGAATTAAACTTAGTGCTAGAATTATCTCCCTCTTAGGCAGAATTCATCGAAACCAGCAGTGAGGTTCAAAATGACCAGTAATAAAAGTAGGAAGGGATGATTGCTATGAAGCTCAACTTCATGGGACTGGACTCACAGAAAAAACAACCACATAGTGAATCAGATCAAATAAAAGAAGTAGAATGGCCTGCATATATTCTATTAAGAAGAACAAAATGAAACAAAACAAAATGTTACATTATAGTAATTTTAGATATTTATATCACCTAACTTTTTCTAATTAAAATATTATTTTGTTATACAATTGACAAATGCACATATTAAAAGCTTAAAAGAAAGAGAGAAGGAAATTCTCCTACTTCTGAATCTAGCCCAGATTCCAGAGGATGGTCCACAGTTTCTTGTGCAGTTACTTAAATGGTGGGATCCCTGGCTTATATTGATTCACACCTTTGATAAGCAGTGTAAGTCTTTGTTTTTCTACATTCTTACAGTGTTATGTATTTTCAACATTACTGATCTTGCATAATTAGTAGGTTAAAGAGAAACCCTTGTTTTAATTTTTATTTCTTCGTGGTAGGTGATGTTAAACACCTAATGCTTAAAAGACCCGTTCTTTTTCTTGGTTTTGAATCAGCTGTTCGTATTTTTTATTCATTTATATATTCCATAGTTTGACTTTTAATCATTTGTGGAAATCCTTTGGGTACTGATCCACTAGAAGAAGGAAAGATTAGTAGTCTCTGTGCTCTACAACCATTTCTAGACCATTGAAACTCCTTCCCTCCACATAAGGTTTTATTGTTTTTAGTAGCTTTACATAAAAAGCATGCATATATATGTGATCTTTTAATCCTTATCACATATCTACAAAGTAATCAGAACTTACTGATATTATCATCTCGATTTTAGAGTTGAAGAAACGGAACCTCAGTCAATGATTTGACCAAGACCCATAACAGAAATTAAACTTCTCTTCTGATTTCTTGCATTTTTTTCCAACTACATACATCCATATCTCTATTTTACTAACAGTATTTTTATATCCATTGTCATGCACCAATGTTTTTTCTATTAAGTTTTATTTGAGTGTATCCTAATTAATGGAAAAACAGGTATATTCCCTGAAAATTCTTGCAAAAATCTGCTTTACTAATTTATCATTTCAATGCCCCCATACTTGGCCATAGACTTTAATAAAACTAAATCAGCTGTTTCCCATACTGCTGCAAGCTTGGCACAAAAGTCAGTGTTCACGTTATTTCAGCTTTCTGGAGTGGTTCTAAATAATTTATGCTACCTGTTGCCAAACTATTACCCACTTTACAAGGCTGGGTTTATTTCTTTCTCATCAATGAAAACTGTCAGGATCTTATCAAACCAAGGTCAGAATTTTTCTCACTGTCTGGATTTCCAAGAATCTTACATTATTTATATACAATAAAGTGAGTTGATTTGCTTAAATATCTACCATAATCTTTCAAATAATGCTAATTCACTTCCTATTAATATGCTGTATTAACACTATATTATATAATATAATATGCTATATTTATTAAATGCTATATTCACTTCCTATTAATATGCAGTTTGACAACAGAATGTGACTATGTATAAATTAATGCAGTTTGTTGGTATTATTCACAGGTATCAATAATTATTACCAAGCTGGGAGTTAAAGAAATTCAGGGGTACTCTTTATGAACTAAAAAATAATGATTTAAAATTTAAGGATAAAAAGGAGAAAGAAGAGGTGGTAACTAAATAGATAATTAAAATATAAACATGAATGCAATAATCTAGACCAGGTTAATATTTGGAAAAATGCAAAAGAACTTTCCTAATATTTCCAGAATTTTACTGTCTGCCTCTCACACTAGACTCAAGATTTATGTTTTGTTTAGGCAACAGAGAACAACAGATCACTAGGGAAAGTTTATGGAAACCAAAAAGTGGGCTGTTTAATTAGCAAAGAAAACAGGTGCTAGTACTGATGGAGGGAAGGTACCTCTCGATTGGCAGGAGAGAAACAGCAATGGGAGGTTAGAAAGTGGAAGTGAGTTTTTCTTAAAAAAAGATGTGATAGAACAACTAAGCCAGAAAAAGAGGGAAAAATAAGAAGCAAACAGGCAGGGGAAAATTTAAACTAACCTAAGTAAGGAAGTCAAGAGATTGTCACAGGTGTGTATACAAAGAAATGAACATCAGCTGGATTAGACCAGTACCACACTGTATGATTTGTGCCCTTACAAATTTTTATGGTACAAGTCCTGGGACTATAGAAGATACTCTGTGTAGACACTGCCCCAGAATAGCCTAAGGTTTGCATAAACTCTTCTGGTATTTTTATTTCAATCCTATACATTGGAGGTTGTGCCTTACATACCTAGCAGGATTATCACAGGTACATTGTTTAAACCATTTTATTTGTAAATATTTCCATATCTACTGAAATATCAGTTTCTTAAATTGTGCTTTTTCATGTATTGGTTTTTCTAAAGATTATTTCATTTCGCTTATTTATTTCAGTCAACTTTTCAAAATTCAAACATATGCATGCATTTTAATTTCTACCTATATTATATAACATTGAATTTTGCACAAACATTTAATGCATTCACAAATAAAAGATGGCTAGTGTTTCATATTGCTATTTAGGAGGCTATTAAATTATTACACATAAACAGAAAATATTCTAAAGATATCATCACTTTTAATATTTCAGCAGTTGTTTCAATTACACTATAAAGTGTAGGAATATTGCCAGTTAACTTTAAAAGACAGCATAATAGAGGAAATGGATTTAAAATGGCTTCAAATTATTTTTCTTTAATAAAATAATCTATGCCTTGGGTTCACCCTTTTCAATCCTACCTACTTTCTGATTCTTATGGTCCTTAAAAAGAGTATTGTAAATGACTGAACAGAACATTATATGTGATTTTGTGCTGGAAAATTGAAACAACATGTGATCATGGCTAAGCAGGAGCTTTATGGAAGTAGCAAATAGTTACATGATTACTGAAGTATTGCTGTCAATGGAAACAGAAACCTGCAAGGAGCCTATCATAAAAGCAGCAATTTCAGATTCACTAGTGTTTAAAATTAAAGTTTAGTAATTCATTGTGGATATTTCTCCTTAATGGCTTTCAGAAAGTTTCTTACTTTCACTTAGCTTTTTCACTTTTTTTCTTAATGTCCTGCCCTTCAAAATGAAAATGTGCTTATTTAAGATCAGTAATGCAATTGTTATAAGGCTGTGTGAATAAAGCACTCTAAAAACGTTGAATTCTGAAACAATGGTCAGTCAATTGTTATTTATAGTCAACGCTCTATTTTTAATTCATTGAGACATGAAATATATTAGGTAAGTCAATTTGACCAATAGTTTGTTTTTCTTTTTCCTCTTCTGGAGCATAATTAGCTGATGGGTGAACCTAATTAGAGACATGACAAAACTTTCAAGTAAAAGTGCTTGGTGAAAAAAAAAAGGCTATTTAAATTGTTGTACATAAATGTATGACATTATACTGTCTTAAGAAGTAGAGATGAGAAGGAGGTTTAAGAAATTGGACACTAGCTAAAGGAAAAAGTTTTGGAGAAGAAGTATTTGGGATTTTTTGAAAAAAATATTTTGTTTGTTTAGCATGAAATACATCTGGACTAATGTATCTGTGGAGATATGTGTGAAATATTACAGAGCGACCTTTAAGAATTAGTCTGGGAAAAAAAAAAAAAACTTCAGAGGAGTTGATAAAAATGATCGGAGTTTGAGACAAATTAGACAAACAAGGAAGGTATTACATATAAACAGAAATAAACAATCCAGATTGAGAAAATTTAAGAGAGAAACCATTTGGGACTTAACTTTTTGCCCACACAATATTTTAAGTACCGGAGGAACATGGTTTTGTGATAACTGAGTTTAAGCGCTTTCCTAAGCAACACTGAATACAAAAGCATAAGCCTCACATAATAAGGGTGTCGTAATATTACATATTTTTCAAAGTTAAATTTCCAAAATAACATTTTTAAAAGTTTATGCTTTGTTATTAACAAGGATAAGAAATATGTCCATAGGCATTGGTTTTCATGTGATTCAGTAGATATTACTGCAAATAACATATAAACACATAGCATGTTTTGTATACACTAAGCAAATAGGACATAGGATAGAGATATACATGTATGCGTACTGCAGTTAGTAGGGAGAAATCTACATATTCAGAACAAACAACATATTTTAGAGTTATTTATTAATATAGACTTATTATTCAAATCTAACAGAAAAGGAATATTTCATGACTAGAAAATAGCTCATTTTGTTTGTGAGAGCACTGATTATATTTTGGGGGAATTAGTTCACCATGAGACAAAAGCAAGGTAAAAGGAAAAAGAAAAGAAAACCCTGCTTGTGGAAATAACAGTATTGAAAGTATGAAAAATGATGTTTAAAGATCTACAAATCTAGTCTCCATGTATCTTTTCACCATAATCTATAACCTCATTCTTGTAAAGTATGCATTCCTACCCTAAACCACTGTCTTTCTAAATATACTATGGTCTTACATGCCCCAGACTTCTGTTCATTCTGTTATTTAATGATGGAGAACTCTTCTAGCACATTTTCCCACACATATAAAAATGTCTGCACTCATCAATACATATCTCCTATTGCTAACTACTCTACAATGTCTTTCCTGATTCTTTAACTCACAATTATTAAACCTTTACCTTTTATTTTCATAGCTCTTTGCTTATTCCTCTATTCAGAGCAAATTTTAATATGTTAAAATATGTTAATATATATTTTATTGTTTACTTGTCATTCTGAATTATATGTACCAAAAAGTTTGAAGGAAAAGCAGAAAAGAAAGCTAATAACTGAGATGAGATAGAAATATCAAGAAATCAAATATCTTTTGTTAAGTACAATTTCACTCTTAGGATTTTGCCCCAGAGGAATAAGATATATGTCTATAAAAAGGCTCATACATGAATGTTCATAGCAGCTTTATTCAGATACCAAAAAAAAAAAGAAGAGGAAGAAAAAACCCACACAAATAAGCCAAATGTCTATCTACAAGAGAATAGATAATCAAATTGTGCTATTTTCATACAAAGGAATGAAATGCCACCCAGCAATGGAAAAGAATAAACTTCTGATGCATGTAAACATTTGTATGACTCTCACAGGTATTACACTGAATGAAAAAATCAGAAGAAACATGTACATATGATATTATTCCTTTATGTGAAGTTGTAGAACAGATACAAATAACGTGTGGTAAAAATATTCAGAAAAAGGTGGAGGTAGGTGACTAAGAATGAGTTCGAGAGAACTTTCTGGAGTGATGAAACATTCTATTTATTGCTAGTGTGTGGGGTACAAAGGTATATGTACTCATCAAAACATTAGACTATACATTTAAGATGCATGCAGTAAAAGTATGTAAATATTCCTTTAAAAGAACTATAAAAAGAACTATTGAATTTTATTTAGTATCTTTACGTTTTTCTGTAGTATAGGTTGGCAAATGTGAAAGTATTATCTGCATATTCAAGGCATTAAATAATAAGTAAATATATTGAAAATAATAGGAACCAGAAAAGATACAAATATGGAAAGAGAAAAGGCTAGAATGTACTCTGTGGATTGGAATTAGAGTTCTCTGTATGAACTCATTACACACACACACACACACACACACACACACACCCGACACACACATATTTGATAGTAGTTCTCTATGACTCTTGTGCGGTTTTGCCCATTTTCTAAGAAAAAGTATTAAAATCATTTGCTCCAGATAGCTTTCCAAGAATGTTTTTATAGCATTCACTCTGGAGGGATAAACATAAAGTCTCCCAGGCTCCCTCTGATCAGGGTAGTAAAGACTCACTCAGGGCCAAATGTGGGCAGATTTGCTACCAACTGCCTTATAATATTGGGAGTTTCCCTTAGCTCATGTTTCATCAGTTGTGACATAAAACCAACTGTGTGCACAGCATCCACTTGGACCCACCTCCAGATCACCCCGAGGGGGTTGGAGGCAAGAGGAACTGATGGGTACAGGAAGCTCTTGATGCCCACTGTGCCATGAGGAATAAAGTTCTCTAATCCATGTATCTTGTGTTTTCTGCCTGCATCTATGAACCCATGCAGGCTAACTTCTTAGTTTAACTTAGTTTTCAAGTACAGTAAAATTTCAGAACTCACAGTTCCCTATAACACCCATTTATTTTCTGGATTTTTCTGATGAGAGGGCCTAAAATCAATGACATAGCTATCCCATAGATGACCATACCTATGATCTGCAAGACCATGCAGATCTTGGTCTTTGAATACCATTCAACTCCAAAAGGAAACAAGGCTTCTTTAAGAATACACTGAATCCATGGCTAGTGCGGGTGGAGAGAAAGTAAAGAAGTGCTAAAGAATGATGGTGGCAAATCTTAACCAAGTGATTATATTTAACATCACCAACTTCGAGGACAAATCAGTATCATTTGCCTCCTGATGTGATACCCTGAGAAGAACACATCACTTTAATACTATTGCTGCCTAAATAGTAAAACCTAAATCTAATCATGAAGAAATATCAATGAGGAACATTCTACAATATAAATGACCTGTGCTCTTCAGAAATATAAAAGGTCACAAAGGACAAGGCAACCCTGAGGCATAATTCTAGTTTATGAGACTAGCAATACCTCACAAATAACTGCAAATTGTGACCTTTGTAGATAGAACGTTTGACCATGGGACACCAAATGACTATGCTTCCAAATGACCCATTCTGCACTGGGTACTGATGACCTGCCAGGTCATAATGTCTAATGAGCCAGCGGCAGATGGATATGGTAAAACTGGGATCAAGCATGAATAGGATGAGAGGGCATGAGTAAGCTGCATGAGTTGGTAGTCAAGGCCTCCACACAGCTGCACCCAGGGCTTGAAGCTATTGCCATCTGGGGTGTTTCATCTGCCCAGCTGAAGAATAAAGAAAAGCCCAAGCTAGGTTATGGATGAGTGGACTTGGTATGTGCGAGCAAGCTGAAAACGTACAACTGCCTCATAGTCACACTCAGGTATGGCCTTAAAAGACATTGGAGTGGGAAAATCTTCCCAATGGGCAGAACTGAGAGCAGTGCACCTGGTCATCCACTTTGCAAGGAAGAAGTAGTGGCCTGAGCTGAGAATATATACACATTCCTGGGCAGCAGCAAATGACTTGGCCTGGTCAAAGGCCTGGAATGAAAATTTCTGGAACATCAGAGGAAAAAGGGTCTGGGGTAGATCATGTGTTTGAACATATAGAAGTGGACACAAACTTGATGTTAGGCCAATGTATGGGTAAATTAAACTGAATACTAAAAAAAAAAATTAACTTTAAAATCATGTTAAATGCAATATTGATCAGTGGGGGCTTTGAGAAAAATTAACTTGAAACATAAAAATGAGAACAATTTTTGACTTACTTATATTTATTCATGAATGTATTGTATTAAGGTAACTATCAAAAATTAACTTATAAAAAGTTTTCATAATAAAAGATTATGTATCAAGTCCATTCTCAAGATCAGTAAAAGAAAATAAAAGGTATTAGAAGAGAAAGTTTTAAAGAAGTCCGAAAATACCCTGAGTAACAGTCTCCTAATGGTTTTGAAGTATGTACCAAGTGTTTCTTAATTTCAGAATTGTCAGTCTTAATTGCATAATTAATAAAGCATTTTAAGTACCAGCAAGAGAAAGAGTTTGTAAACATTATAGATTTTCACAAGGGTGACAATTTATTATAGCTTAATTACTTCGTAGATGCTTATAGACAGAGCTCCCATGAAGCTGAACCTCCATGCAGTTAGGCAGGACCTGAAACTCTCCTGTCACTATTTTTTTGTCAACATAGAGGTGAAATAAACAAATGTGATCTAAGTAAGATTGTACAGCTCACAAAGAACTTTTCCAAGTGGCTTATCTCCCCCGTTGCACATAGTCTTTGCATTTCCAGTTATAGCAGCATCTTCCACCCACTACCATCCCCTTCCGACTAAAACAGGATTTTTAGAAATGGAAAGTTTTAAGGTTAAGCTTTTTATTTCTAACATAACATTTTGTTTTAAAGTTCTTATATTTTTAACTGAAAAATAATTGCAAGCATATGAGATCAGAGGTTGGGTTTTGGAGGGTGGGTGTTTGTTTTTCTAGGAAAAAGGGATCTGTTTTCCCAGAAATAATATTATGTGCCTGCCTGAGCCTGTAGGTATCCTTGCTTTAATCTACTTTGCTTTCTCAAGGGGATCCGATGAAAGGCCTAACTCTCCTCATTTGACCCGTGGTGCTCAGCTCTGCTGATGAGGATGAATATAACCTGCATCTGCCTGCTTCTTACCATCCCCATATTGCTTTCCTACCACCTTTTCCTGAACAAAGTCCTTTGCCAGGATCTACCTCAAGTTCCAGAGCTTGGGGATACTGCGTCTCCTCTCACAGTACACTGGAAGAGGGAGCAGATGATGCTCAGTAACACTCTTAGATCTGATGCTGGCTTTAGACAGAACTGATGGAATAGAATCCTTTGGGAAGATCAGAGAGTCTTAGAATATTCTTGTAAATAAAAAAATAAATAAAATAGATTTTATCCAGCCTCATAGGTAACTAAAAAAAATCAAATGACATGTAATTTTAAATCAGCAATTATCCTGATGTTATTCAAATTATTCAGAATATTCTACAATATGAAAATAACTTTAATTAAAATTAATATAATCCCATTTGTCAAAATCTACAGATACCACTTTCAGGTGGTAGACTATCAGACATATTTTTATTAACATATAGGTTGATTGGTTTAATCTATCAATGAACAATAACTTTACTGACATCTACTTTCAAAATTTTAATGAATGATTTTATATAATTTTATACCTGAAATTAGTCATATAAATTTCATATAGAATGTGCAAAAGTGAAAAATCTGTATAAGATGAGATAAACTCATTTAATAAATATGTGTATTTCAAATGTACAGAGAAATTTTACCTTGGTGAGTTTTTTGAGAAATTAATTTTTAAGTGACATTTTATGTTTCAGAATGGCTAAATCAGGAAAAAGTCCTCTAACCTTTGTTACTCTATTAGAAAATAACATCTGAATGTCCCCAGGATGAATTTAACCAAAAATGTGAAAGGAGCAAGGGCCAGATAGTGATAAATCATGAAGTCGTGGGTGAAATGTTAAGGCAATTTTGTAGTGAAGATATGTGGTGATTGGGAGAATATATAGCAAAGGTATAAGTAAGATGGCTGTAAGCAGAAAAAATGTGGTTGCTCGTGGAGAAATAATCCTAATCGTGATACACCATACATAATTGATGACTTAATCTCAGCAAAAGCATTGCTAGATACTTTGCATACATTATCTCATTAAACTTTCACACCAAACTTATAATTCAAGTAAAAAAAAAAAAAAGAACTAAAGAAACTGTGAATGAGGGAATTTAAGTAAAGTATCCATGTTCCCAGAATAGTTTTGAAGCTATGATTCATTCTAGATGTATTTAACTACCCAGTGTTTGCTCATAACTCTGATATTTTACTTCTTTCCTCTGTACCACACTGCACTATACTGTCTCCTATTGCATGAATTGATTCCCTGATACTGTATATTCCATGCATCTTGACAGAGCAAAGTAGAATAAATATAACCCCAGATTTTTAATATCTAGATTTTTTTATAGTTTGGGAAAATGAATTTGCACTAACAACTTAAATTCAACTCAACGTAACCTTTTCCTATTTTTTTCTGCCACAAATGTGATTTCATCCTATGCTGCCTATGCACACATGAATTCCTGCAGCTGAAAGTGACTAGAGTAAAATGTAAGACCATACTGAATTGTAATCCTTTAAATTTGTAATCACCAAATTCAAGCCGATACTGCCCGGGAATCATGACATTTCCCTAGTCCCTACTCGCCAAGATAATTTTATACCTTCGCCTTTTATTTTCTCCTTTCTTCAAACTTTCATCATCTTTTTTTCCCATTCTGTTGCTTGGCTGATATTTTTGCTTCGTATTCCACAGTGGAAAAAAAAAAAAGGAGTTAAAAGAGTTTTTCAGAGACTCATTAACACATCTAGCAATTAATTCACTTCTGTTTGTAGTCATATCCAACTTCTCATTTATTATTATGGATGAACTGTCCAAGTTCCTATCAAAAGCAATCCTTCCATTTTTTCGCACAAGATCCAATACTCTTGTTTTTAAATGCAACACCCCAGTGATTTTCCTCTCTTTCCCACATCATGAATTTTCTCCATGCTTTCTGGATCAATATGGTCAGCATACAAACATGCTTTGACTTCTTCCCTTTAAAAAGCCCAGCTCCAGTACTACCCCATTCCTCCGTTCCCTATTCATGCTTTCTTGAAAGATCAAGCGTTTCTCCCTGTCATTTCACAGAAACTGATTTCCACTTTTCTACATCTATTGGTCAATTCTCAGTCCACATCTAACTTGATTTAGCAGCATTTGTAATAATAGTTCAATCTTTCCTTCTCAAAGCTCTTTAATTGGCAAACAATATCACACTCTCCTGGTTTAACTTCTAATTCACTGGGTGGTTTTCTCATTTGCCGATTCCTCCTAATTCTCAACACTGGAGTGAACTAGGACTCAGTCCTCAGACTTCAACATTTCCCTTGCTCTACATTACTGATAGAGGAAAGTCAAACTTAAAATAAAAATGGAATTATTCATGATCAATAGTGGAAATATATAGACTTTAAAAATCCTTAGTATAAATGGAAAGGAAAAAAAAGTAAACTTGGAACAACTATTAACAATTCATCAATTACCAACTATATTATTATAACTGTATTTAATTGTTTTTCTAGGATTAAAATTTAGAGTTAAATACTTAAAACTGATATTGCGTGTTTAGCATATTTAATTGGATACTACTTTGTGGCTTCTAAGATTCTACCTAAACATATCTATGGTATACAATTCAGATACTATAAAAAACATTTACACAAATACGTATATCAATATATCTATATCTATATTACTCATTGTTCATATCATTTTTATGCTAGAATTGAATTAAATGGAATACTTTGAAAACATACTTAAGGAGCGTTTAAATGTGATTTCAATACCTCACCGAGCATATAGTAAGTTAAGCTAAAATATTTGTTAATGTCATAAAATAACCTCAAACTCCTACTGTATTTTAACTATGATTTGTGTTGGTCTGTATTTGAAATTATCTAGTTAGGCATTTATGTAAGTAAAATGTGAGATAATTAGAAACATATTTGGGAAGAATAAACTTGTTTTTCCCTAGAAGTATCTCACAAACATATTACTTACTAAAGTGAACAATTGTGAAATCTAAAGAACATGGCAAATAGTCTCATATTGAATGTTATGTGGAAGACTAAGAGATCATATGCAGACTTAAGTGTCAATCTTATATACATATGTGTCAATAATATATGTCAATAACCTAGGCTTTATATATTGATTAAGAAAATCTAACTTGCATTAGACTTATACTGAATTTACATTAATGCTGCTTATATGGCTTCAATTCAACTTAATTTCCACTAATGTCTTTCAGAAGGGTTTCTAATAAATCACTTCTTCCCATACACAATCTGTATGACTAAGTTTTAAAAATCAAATTCATAAACTTTATTTTATTAAGATTAAACTTTCCTCCTATTATTTTAGTCTACTGAAAAACTTTAAACCTAAATCTACCAGTCTACGTAATAACTCCTTCTTATTCTATATTAATCACATATATGATAATACTACATTTTGTATTATCACCTACAATACTAGTAAAACAATTCAGTAGGAAACTGTCAAGGAAAGGCCATCAGTGAATATAACAAGCAAAGTTTGTCCAGATTAAAGCTTTAATTTCTCAAAGGTTGAAATCTAGTTAATTGTAGAATTTTTTTTTTTTTTTTTTTTTTAAAGAGCAGGTGATATACAAGCTGGCTTTTTTTTTTTTTTTTTTTTTTATAAACACTATTTTATTTATTTATGGCTGTGTTGGGTCTTTGTTTCTGTGCGAGGGCTCTCTCTAGTTGTGGCAAGTGGGGGCCACTCTTCATCGCGGTGCGTGGGGCCTCTCATCATCGTGGTCTCTCCAGACGCGCAGGCTCAGTAATTGTGGCTCACGGGCCCAGTTGCTCCGCGGCATGTGGGATCCTCCCAGACCAGGGCTCGAACCCGTGTCCCCTGCATTGGCAGGCAGACTCCCAACCACTGCGCCACCTGGGAAGCCCCTAATTGTAGAATTTTTTAACTTGGGGTTCTCCTTTCAAAATGCAAGCTACTGTATAATCAATAACACTATCTAAAATGAAACACAAATTAGTGTGGCACAACTTGTTCCTTAATGAACAAATAATGGCTTATCTATATTTTTTTCAAGTACTTATATACTATTTATAGGTTTATTGAGTCATTTAGCCTCCACAAAATATGCTTACCACCCACTATGTGTGAATCTCGACTCTAGGTACAAAGGAGGTCCTCCCATCATTTACTTGATCCTCTAAAGTGCAAGTGGTAGATAGAAAATATTTTGACCCTAATAATCACACTCATATTTGTCTTTTTAAGAAATCTTAATATTCCTGTGGCCAAATTTATTGCTTTACAGTCTTTTATTTTTCTGGGACCAAATTTCTTACTACGAAATAAATTCTTCCATTTTGTATATTACTCTTAACTCTTGATTATCTATATTAGTTTCACATTTCTCCAACCATGGATTTTTTTTTTCCTAAAAGTAAGATAAACTTTAGTAAGTACCCAAGTCTTTAATCAAAAAATTATATATTGTAGTTTTTAACGAATTATTGTTCATTACCACGTAATGAAATGACGACACTAGCAATGACTGATGAAAGAATAGATATGGGAAAAAAGCACCAGCATCTCTCTCTCTCTCTCTCTCTCCCTCTCTCTCATGGCATTTGAAATGTAATAATTTGCATTAAAGAAAAAAAGTCTTCATATCTTTCTGTATATTTCATATACATTTTGAGGATCTGTGGCCTGTTTAACAAAATGTAGCTGGTCTGGACTAAAGTTATTATAATAATTTTTATTGCTATTGTTGTCTTTGTTGAACATGAAAAGATTTTTTGTGAACATCAATACTCACTTTATTCATCAGTCTGATCAACTGTATAACATCCTTCACAACCGTGGAGTAAGGACTGGAGTTTTACATAGATATATGACTCACCTCTTCATTTGAATATACTCTGAAAGTGAATGCTGGGAACACCTTCATTTCTATAGAGATTTCCCAGTGAAGTTTAACTGCTATTGCCGGGTGCCTCTAAACTGGGTTGTACCTCAGTAAGGACTAGAGAATGATCTTTAAGATACTTCTATTAAAATTATTCCAAGCCCCCAGAGGTACAGTTTCTAAAGGAATTGGCTTGTATTTCAATCCAAACGAAATTATTTTCCTTCACAATTTTTGAAACCACCTGCAACTGTAGTTGAGTTTGTTTGTTTGCCTTTATTTTTTTTCTTTCAGGAAAGAATATACCATCCATTGCCATTACAGGGTACCCACTAACTACATAATTAAGCTATAATTATGCTCTTTTGTTAATTTTTCTGATGATAGTTGTTTCGTTTTGCTTTCTGTCACAAAGAAACTTGGCCAGGCATACCCTCTAACTGAAATGAATACATAGCATAGCATGGAAAGCTGGAGGCTGCTAGGTGAGCATCTGAACTCAGATGTAAGTGGTGGAGAAGCTGGTAGAGAAGCAGCATCTGGTATAGTAGAGCTGAGCAATGCCATGGCTGCCAGAAAAGCCAGACCTTATGGAAAGGGCCAAAGGTGAATGGGAGAGAACTATCTAGAATATTTGCTGTAGGAAAGAAAAGAGTGTGCAATTTCATGAGAAGAATGGTTATAAAAGGATGAAATAGGCTATTCTGTGAAGAGAATGGTATTACTAAAGAATGAAAATATCTATTGTCTAGAATTGTATAACAATCATAATCGGTGAGACGTTTTCTGCTGTTATGAAATTAGAAGCACCTGCTGTTAATGGTAATAACAACTCCGGACCCGAGTATGTCAAATAGATTTTCCAAGCACTGAAAATTACTGTTGTCATGGAGAACAGCAACAGTCCAGGAATGAAAAGAACTTTTCTGTAGGATTTGGAACAGTTTGAATTGTTGCTTTTTAATATGTTACCATCATCAAAGACAAATGCTTATGTCTAGATGATGAAGTTTGCTTACAATATAACAATCTTCAGTATCTAGGAAAAAATCGTCTGGTCAAGGATTTCAAGTTGGGTCACTGGTTTTCAAAGACCTATTGTTTTCAGTGTTTCAAAATGATGTGTTTGTATTAATTGTTGTTGGTGGATGGCGGGAACAAAAAGTGCCCACAGAACTGAGAAGGTATCTTGAGACCAAACAACGAGGCAGGCAGCTGCATGTAATCAATGGGTCAGTTTATTACAGGGTAACTTACTCACAGGGTAAGATTGGGTAGTTTACAATCCAGATGCATTCACAGCTGCGTTCTGCACTGAGGGGCCACTGGGACAGTTTTATAGCTAACCTAGGGTATGAGTTATGTGCTTGAAAACAGGAAGTGCCTTGCCAAGTCAAGATTTATGAATGGGTAACTAGTCTCCTGAGTACTGGGAATACATCAGCCAACGTCTTCATCGTTTGGAGACTAACAGAGCATAGAGGCTAGCTAGACCTAAATATCATTTTAAAATATCTATCAGGGGACTTCCCTGGTGGCGCAGTGGTTGGGAGTCCGCCTGCCAATGCAGGGGACATGGGTTCGATCCTTGGCCCGGGAGGATCCCACATGCTGCGGGGCAACTGAGCCCGTGTGCCGCAGCTGCTGGGGCCTGCGCACCTGGAGCCCGTGCTCCACAGCGGGAGAGGCCACTGCAGTGGGAGGCCCGCGCATTGCAATGAAGAGTAGCCCCTGCTCTCTGCAACTAGAGAAAGTCCGTGAGCAGCAACGGAGGCCCAACACAGACATAAATAAATAAATAAATAAATAAATAAATTTATTAAAAAATAATAATAATAATAATAAAATATCTATTAACTAAAAGCCCTGGATGACTGAGAAGAGATTTACTACACAGTACAGCCCTAGGTAGGGTTAGTGGAAGGACAGGAGCAACTGAATGGGCCCAAATGACATCAGTTATGCTAATAGCTCTACAACCATAAAAACTGGTATATTCATTAACATAAAACTGAACAAATGTATAATTAGAGTTAGGTAGTTTATCAAATGACATTTCTTTGATTAGTTAGATAAAAATAATATTAAAAAAACAAAATGATACTAAGATTAAAGGGACAACATTTAGTTAGAATAAAATGGTTAAATTATATATATTTATAAGCCATATTAAATTTAGCACAATGCTTTGTTAATGTTGATATTTTTTATTCCTTATTGCAAAATATATTTCCTATAACACAATCAATTGAAAATTCAAGTAGGGGATATTTTTAAAAATTGAAGTTTTTAATTATTATAATTGAAGGTAGTGAGAAATTTGAAAGGCTATGAATACCAGTAATGGGTAAACACAGTTATCCAGGTAACTAATTCATTCCTAGTTTATCTATTCAACATAAATGTATTGAGCACCTAGCATATGTTACTGGCAGAGATGGCATTAAACAAATCTGACAAAAATCTTTGCCCTCAGATATCTTACATAATATTATCATTACATATCCCTTACATATTAATTAGTTACATATTACATTAAATATTAAGATCATGACTTCTTTAGCAGAGATCTATTTGGCTTTAGATTATAAAATCTTCAAAAATTACTGTTAGAACATTTCCATCACCCCAAAATATTCTGTATCTTGGTTGTGGTGGTAGTAATATGGGTGTATAAACTTCTCAAAAGACATCAAAATGCACAATTAAATATTATAATTAAACTGGACAATTCAAACTGGGGAATAAAAATTAAAGTTGTATATAAATTATGTCTTAATAAAGTAGATTTTAAATGCTTGATGAAATATTTTTAGTTATATACTATAATAAGTACTTACACATACATACCTAAATTTCACAAGTGTATATATTTTTGATGTGGATGTAAAAAGAAACATAGAAAGAGTAAGAAGGAAGTATGGCTTGATATATTTTGGGAACTCTAGGTCAAGGGTTAGTATATTTGTTGTATTTTAGAAATGTCACTTTTATTTAAAATGAGGTTATTTCATCTCTGTTTGCCCTTCAGATCCCCAGCATGACATTACTGGTGTCACTAATAGATGGCATAGAGAAGGCCTCCTAGGAACTTTGGATGATATATTTAAAAATAAAGTTCTATTATCTTGCTATAAGGATATTTACCTTTCTTTGGAGCTTTCATTTTTAGGAATAGTTTATAAAGAGACAATTTTTTTGCAAATAAATGAAGAAAAATAAAAATTAGTTCATCTTCTGCTTATCTGATGCTTAAGTTCTCAGTTGTAAGGTTTAAAAGAACCAAAAAGCACATATCCTACCTGTGATTAATGATAGGATCAGTTCAAAAGAGAATTTATAGATAAAGCCTCTGAGAGTAGCTATCTAAGTCTGTGCCACAAATTATAAGTGTTTGGGATTAAGAGAATATCAGAGAAGAAAAGCAGGAACAAAGTCTGCTTACCCGACTCCTTTTGACTGAATCAAACAAACTGATATTGGCCTAGAAACAGAATTATCACCATTAACCTGAGATAGAAATGATTCAGATGTCACACTGCTAACAAATAAAATAAGAAGGCTGATGTGTTTCTGCTATTTAAGATTGTTTTAAACAGTACAACGAAGCTTTATGTTGTAATTACATAAAATAAAGGCGGTGCTATGTCTCTCATGGTAGAAAATAGAGAAGACAATCAATATGAGTAACTTAAAACGAACTTGCCAAAATATGAATAATTATGATTTCTAATAAAACCAGTCTTTTATTACAGCTCTGTTTCTATACACTTGATACTTTCTTTTTTTGATCTCCTTATACCACCCTTCCCTTCATTTTTCTTATCCTGTAAACATGGACTTATACCTCAGAATTTAGCTCATGTCTTATCTCATCCAGGAAGCCTTCCTTTCTTCAGTCTCTACCTCTGCCCAGAGTACACGTTTATCCTGGGTGCTCATAATGAATGGTGCATGTTCCTCGCCCAAGACAGTTATCATATGGTATTGGAGTTATATCTTTACTGATTTATGTCCATCATTAGTAGGGAGCTCCTTAATAAAGGAATTGCCCAAAAAGCAATTTCTAGAAAGTCTTCCCTCTTATTCTTTTTTATAACGTCTTCTTTAGGCTATTTTAAAACACATTGTGATTTGCTATTTATTTATTTTCTTTCATTTATGTATATTAGAGAGTGCTCTCTATGACTGGGGAGACCTGTCTGTCTTGTTTGTTCTATTCCCAGGGCTTCACAAAGTGCCTGGACCATATCAAACTCTCGAATATTTACTGAATGAGTGAACAAATGAATGAATATATCATGACTTTTTATCGTCATATGTCTAGCATACACCATCTTATCTAATACATAATACATATGCTGATACAGAAAAGACTTGTGTGAAATATTAGGAAGAGGAAGAAATGGACATTATTGTTAACATATGAAAATTACCTATTTGAATATGCATATTAGCAAGTGGTATAACAATGTATGCAGAGAATAAGCCTTGTATCTAAACTCTGGATTGCATTCTATATTTTTATCTAATTTTATTTACCAGTACCTGACTTATCAATTTACAAAATGAACTCAATTTTACAGATGTCTTCTACCAAAATCATAGAGAACAGCTGTATAAAACATTATCATACTTTAGAAAATACTTATTCCAAACTTATTATATTAAAAATAAGTAAATTAGTCTCACCTATGTGATAGACTTCATCCAAAGTTGAAATCTAGCTAGTAGCAGAACCAAAGCAATAACTGTAGCTGCAAAATATTGTTATCATGAAATTTTATACACACATGCAATATGTAAAAAAAAAATGTATTTAATATATTGTGTGTACTGACTTATGAAGAAGGTATATTTACTTTGTACACATACTAATAGAATTTATGGGGGAGTCAATAGAGGATAGATAAAAACAAAACTTAGTGGCTTAGATTTCCACTATAAATTTAATATGAAATTTAATTGTCACATATATCCCTGGATGGTTGGTTATAAATGACAGAAAAAGGACTGAAAAAAAGAACGGACGATAGAAAATGTGACAAAGATAGAAGAATTGATAATATGAGAACAGGGAAACAGTCCTTGCAAAACAATTATAAATCATCTGGCAAAATATACTGTCTGCATTCAGTGTACTTAAGTACTTTCATTTTGATCCAGAGATTACATCTGCCTGAGTGCAGTAAAACTATAGCAATAACTACAACTAATATTTATATAGTATATCCTAGTTGGCAAATGCATTTTTTAGAATCTCCCAGCAGTGGATTTCATGTCATCTTAGAGAGAAATCAAATGATGCACCAAGATATCATAGACAGATAAGTGGGTATTTGAGATGTTTGCTGTTTTTGTTACTTAAATGTATTTGAGATGGGCATTTCTGCACAAATATCTCTGATGGCTTTCCAAATTTTTAAGAAATTAGTTTTTAAAAATTAGATTAAAAGTATGAACACATTTTGAAATTTTTTATAAACTTATTTATCTTCTCGATTAATCTTGTATTTTGTAGGTTGAGGAACATAAGAAATCATTAGTATAACATGTTCTTTATGCTTGAAATATTTTCTGTTTATTTTCTGTACTTTCAGATAAATGCAATATCACTTTACATTTTTATTGGGTCAGATATATTTGCATGGTAAATTTGATATTTCACACGGGCTTTTTTTTCCCTCTATAAGGTCTCCTAGCCTAAATTAGTTATACTAAAACTTAATGGGAACAAAAATAAGCAATGTATTCTAAGTACATGATAAAGAAAATATTAAAAAGATTGTGAAAGTCCTTTTAAATTATGCAAGAATTATATGCATATACATGCTTTTTCTAATTCTGTATAGTTTTGTATTTTTTACATAATTTATTTGAAGGTAATTTTTTATTTAGTGAGTAATTTTATTGGCATCATTTCTAATGACTACTTAATTTTTTCATAAGAACATATCATAAGTCAAATAATGATTTTCATATTACAAAACAAAGTAGAAAAGAGCATACATACCAAATTGTAACAGTAGCTTTCAGTGAGCTATGGGATTTTGTTGATTTCTTTTATCCTTTTATATTTTTCTGCATTTAAAACATTAAAATATAGTAAAAATTATTTTAATAAACTTTGCTAATATTTCCATGTAAAACAAATTTATATTAAAATATGACTCTGTAATTTTTAGAAGGACAGAAAAAAGAAGCCAGGACCCATCTTTGGGATTAAAGTAGCCAAATGCTAAATTTTAATAGGGAAAATATATTTTTTAAATTATGTGACACAAAGCTCTTGAATTAACATGACTGACTCTGAGGATGGGTGCAACAGAGCATAGAATAAATCTTCTCACACAAAATACCAACATTCCAGAGGATTACTTCCATGCTCTATTTCTTTCAGTTTGTTACTGTGGTCTGTCATTGTAATACAGATATAGTCAGTAGTTAGTCCTAAATAAATTGGTTAAAATATGTGTAACTGAAAAAAAGTATACTAAAATTGAATAATTTCTGGCTTCTTATTATTAACATCAAATGCTCAAAATTTAACAATTCAAATATACTGAAGGGGAATGAAAGACATATTTTTATATGGGCTAATCACTTATATGGTTTAAACAACTAAAATCCACAATTCTAACATCAAACATGTAGTACTACCTTTATACAGCATATAAATTTATGCATATAGAATTGGCATCTTCAGGAATGGATTATTTTAGGAAAAAATTATGGTGAATGAGATGATCAAGATGTTAAAATGCGTGATAGTGAATGCTTTACCACCTCCTCCCTCTCCAGCTGTTGTCTTCCAAAATTTACCTAAAGAAACCTAGAGTTGTATTCATTGAAGACAGGCTTTAGACTATTTGTATAAATGTTTATCCTTTATAAAGTACTGTCTGATTTTCTTCAGTGACACCTCTGCTTTTCCCGTGATTATGACATTTCTTGCCATATTCAAAGATAACAAGACCGATCCCCCCAACTGGAGAGTTGTCTCTACTTTATCTGGACAGCACTGTGATATTGATCAGTCCAGACACTTGAATCCAGTTCTACCTATTAATAGGCATTTACTTTGACAAATTACAATTTTAGGGACAGAGTCTATCACAGGATAATCGCCTAGATATGCACATTAAGAAGTGACATTACAGTGCACTTCCACACATCTAATCCACACTTATTATTTCAGAGGTGCAGTCTCAAAGGATGAATGCCCTTATTTGCTGAAATGCAATGCAACAGCCCCATGGGACCCCCTAAATTGTTAAAACATTTAAAAATTATGTGTAACCAGTAACCATGGAGACAGTTATCTCCACAGAAACAATGCTCTCAAATTAGATGTGAAGAGAGGTCAAGTAGAGGATTTTAGTTTCCTTCTTGTTTTATCTTTCTAGATTGCAGATATTAAAACAAGGCAAATTATCTTCTAACAATGAAGGATAATATTAATTGGACATAAACACAATTTTGTTGCCCTAAAAAATGGGCCTTCACTTAAAATTTTCAGGAAAACTTCTATAATATTTATATATTCCAACTGAACTGGTGTGCATTTCATATTGTATATGATTCATATAGTTAATTCTCATTCACTTGAAAGCCAAGACTATATAAAGTCAAATCCATGTTAAATAGATACATAGAGATAAAAAATATTTATCAAAAATCAAAACTAAATTTTGTAAGTAAAATGATCTCAAATTCTTTGCCCCAGAATATCTACTTATCTAATGATCTAAATATTTTCTAATTCTTAGAATATTGTTTAACACTATAATTTTAACTTAAGACACAAATATTAATAAGTAGTTTTTGAGTCATCAAATATAACCTATTTTAAAAATGTCTCCCTAAAATATTTTAAAGTTTCTCTCTTGTCATCTAGCCATGAGTATCGAATTCTAATAAGCCACAAAAGGATCAAATCACCCCAGATCCAAATATAAACAGATATTGGTGAAAGATACCAGATCTGTGCAAGATTAAATCTTAAAACCATATGCTTTATTAACAACAGATGTGACATTTAACAACTGTGCCTTAATTAGCTTCAAAACACACATTAATTCCCCTTTCAAACCACCATATCCATTAATATCCAGATGAACCAGCACCCAAGGTCTATTCTGTTTTCCAAATAGTTGTTTTGAAGTGCTGACAACTCTAATTGCTCTGAATATCTTCATTCTTCCCTCATCCAAAACATAGGGTAATTTAACTTTATTCTTTAGATTTCAGGTGAGGAGGGTTGAATTTGTTTGGATTACTAAGATAAAAAGATAAAAGAGTATCCAAATTGTATCATGAAAGAGTTCTTAGGAACTCTTTCAATCAATGAAATATTGTTATAATATTTTTTAAAAATAGTCTTTTAAAATGGCATAACCATAACTTTAGAAGACATATGTATGTGTGTGGGCTAACAGATCCATTATTATGATATGTTAAGTGATCATGTACGGCTCAAACTCTAAAATAAAATATACTTCTAAAACAATATTATTACAACAATCAAACTGCTTTAATAAAGTAGCATTTGAGACAAACACATGCATATGACAGCACAACACACACACACACACAGAGTCAGAAAGGACAGTAAAAGAAAAAGAGAGGACAAAATATTAAAGGAGGATGGATCAATTAGATCCTAAGGAAGTGAATTGAAGTGAGGGTTAGATTCAAGTTGAATTTCCTATTGAAACTGAGTGAATGTTTAATAAGAAACATGCAATAAATGGACATTTACAAAAGTGTCAGAACACATAAAATTTTATTTGATTCTTGAACTAAATTTTCAGATCAATTTACTTTATAAAATAAAAATATATCTATATTTACAAATGCATATTCATTGAGTATCACATAAGTGAAAATTAAATTTCAAGTGAGATGCAGACTCTACCCTAAGTATTCTATAGATTAACTTAATTTCAAATAAGAATAAACAGCAGGAGAAAACAGATAACCTACATTTAAGTGATAGCTCTGAAATTTAACCATTATATTATCACCAGTAAGAGTCATTAAATTTAACCTGAATTTTAATTTATTTAACTCTAATATGGAATTTAATTATAATTATTATAATATATTTCAAGTGCTGTGGGAGTCACAAAAGAATTCATATTTATGTGATTTATTAACCTTTTGGAGTCTGAATAAACAATTATTATTTTAACATTTTGGTACAGTATAAAGTGTATTTGGATGGTGAGGAAAAAGATGCTAGTTCTGGTGACAGTGGTGACATGAAAATGGCAATTCCCTTTCACAAATAAAAACTGGACAAAATTCTCAAAAACAACAATTTCAGGGCATTGGAAATTGACCAATAGCAGACAACAAATGGAGAAGAATTTTTTCTTGAAAACTTGCTAGAATTTCTAAGACATGCAGGAATCTGTGCCTTCTTATCTAGAGCTACTACTATCCACATTGCCACACTGTAACTCAGTTGGTGAGAACTGTAGCTTTACCAACCTGGTGCTAGCCATGAAAAGCAGTAGCTTTACTTCCAGAGAGGATGATGTTGATTTAGGACAAGGGGTGAGAAAAAAAGTATGGTTTTGCATAATAAAAATTAGAAATGTGTAGGATAAAATAATAGATTTGATAGCCTTTGTTTTCAGTCTTGCTTTGGGGCAAGTAGTAAACCATCATCAAGGAAACTCTGGAATTGAAACACTAGAGGAAGACCTGAAATTAGGTCTCCACACATTCCTGGATGGCAAAGAAATTGTGCAAATACACTGAAACAAAAATGTGAAAGCCGGAGGAAACTTGAAAACTGACTGCAAATTTAAATGTATTCCCCAACCCATGTACAGATCAATCATCAGCAGCTGGAAGACTTACACACTTGGAGTATTTGACCACAACTTCTACTAAAATCATTGGTTGGCCATTACGTTATATCTACACCAGGAGAAATCCTAAGGAACTAGGCTGAAAGGTAAATATAAGCTAAATAAATAAATAAATAAGAAGGCAAAAAAGGAATTGGGCAGAGATATCAATACAATAGCAGCACACAGTGAAGGACAAAGACTGAACAATTTAATTACAAGTTACTAAAACAAACAAGCAAACAAACAAGAAAATATAATTTACGTTTGCTAGAATACATTACCTAAAATATCCAATATTCAACCAAAATTAAATAGAGATACACAGAAAGAATAAATTATAACTCATACCAAAAAAAAAAAAAATCAGGTAATAAGAACTAATTCTGAGCGGGTACTACTTTCAAATAAAAAAGCTTCAAAGACACTATTATAAATATGTTTAAAGAACTAGTGGATAATATATTCAAAGAATTAAAGAGGAATATAATGATAAATTGTACAGTGAAAAGCTAAAAGCTTTTCTTCTAAGATCATGAACAAGACAAGGATGCTCACTCTTGCAACTGTTATTCAACACAGTATTGAAAGTCATAGTGAGAGTAATTAGTCAATAAAAAGAAATAAAATGTATCCAAATTGGAAGGTAAAAAGTAAAACTGTGACTATTTGCAAAAGACATTATACATAGAAAACCCTAAAGACTACACCAAAAACTGTTAGAACTAATAAACAAGTTCAGTAATGTTGTAGGATGAAAATCAATATATGAAAATCTGTTGCATTTCTATACACTATAACAAACTATCAAAAAAGAAATTAAGAAAAACAATCCCATTTATAATTGCGTCAGAAAGAATAAAATACCTAGTAACAAATTTAACAAAGGAGGTTAAAGACCTGTATACTGAAAACTACAAAATATTAAGGAAAGAACTTGAAGATGACACAAGTAAATGAGAAAATATACTGTGCTTATGGATTGGAAGAATTAATATAGTTAAAGTGTCTTTGCTATCCAAAGCAATCTACAAATTCAATGCAGTCCTTATGAAAATTCCAATGGCATTTTTCACAGAAATAGAACAATCTTAAAATGTGTATGAAACCACAACAGACTCTGAATAGCCAAAGCAATCCTGAGAAAGAACAACAAAGCTGGAGGCATCACATTCCACGATTTCAGAATCTACTACAGTAATTAAAACAGTATGGTACTGGCATAAAAATAAACATATTGCTCAATGGAACAGAATAGAGAGCCCAGAAATAAGCCCATGCATATATGGTCAATTAATTTACAACAAAGGAGCCAAGAATGTACAATGGAGAAAAGACCATCTCTTCAATAAATGGTGTTGGGAAAACTGGAGAGCCACAAGCAAAAGAATGAAACTGGACTTCATTCCTACATCATACACAAAAAGTAACTAAAAATAGATCAAAGATTTGAATGAAAGACGTGAAACCATAAAACTTCTAGAAGAAAACCTAGGTGGTGGGCTCCTTAACATAGGTCTTGGCAATTTTTTGAATCTAAAACTAAAAGCAACCAAAGCAGAAATAAACAAATGGGACTACGTCAAACTAAAGAGCATCTACACAACAAAGGAAACCATCAACAAAGTAAAAAGGCAGCCAACTGAGTAGGAGACAAAACTTGCAAATCATATATCCTATAAGGGGTTAATATCCAAAATATAAAAGAACTCAAGCAACTCAACAGCAAAAAACAAAACAAAAGCAAAAACAAAAAAAAAGAAAACAAAAAAGGAGGTATTTTTCCAAAGAAGATATACAAATGGCCAATGCATACATGAAAACATGCTCAACATCAGTAATTATCAGCAAAATGCAAGTAAAAAATTAATGAGGTATTACCTCACACCTGTCAAAATAGTTATCAAAAAAGCAAAAAAATAAGTGTTGGTGAGGATGTGGAGAAAATAGAACTCTTGTGCACTGTTGGTGGGAATGTAATTTGGTACAGCCACTATGGAAAACAGTATGGAGATTCCTCAAAAATTTAAAAATAGGAGATTGGATCAAGATGATGGAGTAGGAGGATGTGGAGCTTACCTCCCCCCACAAACACAAACCCATCAAAAATACATCTACTTTGGAACAATTTTTATGGAAAACTAACTGGCAGAAGAACTCCTATACAACTAAAGCTGCAAGAAAGATTTCCATGTAACCTGATAGGACTGAAAAAAGGCATAGGGTCAGGGCCTCCACCACTGGGAAGGATTTGAAAAGAAGAGAAGGTCTACATGGAAGACCAGACCCTTTCCCCGGGGAGTGAACCTGTCAAGTCACAGACTGGGCATCCCAGTCCTGGGGTCCAATGGGGAGAAGACAAGCCTCCTTGGCTGCTGGGAGAACTGCTAGGACAGATAGAGGGCAGAGAAGCCTAGACTCTACTCTTGAAGAGTGTGCAGGTACCATCTTGCCAACAAACAGGGCAGAGAGAGATCTGAGATGTCACCTAACTGTACTCCCCAGTCCCAGCAGGGTGAACGTACAACCCCGGCCCCTGGCCCTGCTCATTTCACACCACAGATTTGTGCAGGACCTAGGCCAGCTGGGCCCTGGGAAAAGACTCCGTCTAGCTACGCAGAGACAGCCTGGGGCGTGGTCAAGATGACGCAGTGGCAACCATTGCTTACTTGGGATGCACCTTGGGAAACACCATGACATGATGGCCATGGTCCATCTCCCAGCCAAGTAACCCCTCCAGTCCCCCCTACTCCATGCCACAGGTTGACAATGGATCTGGAGCAGACAGGTCCTGGAAGAAGACTGCCATAGAAGCAGCCCAGATCTCTGGCTGTAGTGCATCTTCCTCAGTTCCTGCAGCCACAATGCCCTGACCCACAGCCACAGCCTAGCCAACATTCTGGCACTGCCTACTCCATGCCACAGTCTAACAGTAGATCTTGGATGACCACAACAGGGGCAGAGACACAACCTTGAGCTGTGTCTGAGTGGCACAGCCACGGATGCCTACACAGTCAGCACCTCAGACCTCTATAAGCGCACAGTCCTCTCTTGCTTCAACACTCCCTTTGTTTGGAGCAGGGCAGCAACCAAGGGGAATGGGGCCTAATCAAGCCCAACTCTCAGGACTCCTACTTCAACAACTGGAGAGCACCCTCCACCTCTGATAGGGCGGTGACAGCCATGAAGCAGAGAGGAAGTCCCACCTCACATTCCTACACAGGCTTTAGATACTCCAACACCAACCACATGCCTTATCAAAGTGATAGCAGCCAGCACACCCTGAGGAAGGATGTGGTTGGCATCCATATCAAAACCAGCCCTCTCACCAAAGACATTGGATGCACACAATCTACACAGGGACACTCCCACATAAAAGCACTCCTTCAAGACAACAATAGGTAACTGTTTCTCCTAAATTCATAGAGACAGAGAAAGCAAGATGAAAAGGCAGAGGAACTACTCTCGATTAAAAGAGAAAGAGAAATCCCCTGAAATAATAAATAATAAGAATAAATAATGAAACAGACATCACCAACCTATCAGACCCCATATTCAAAAAGGTAGTAACAAAAATGTTAACTGAATTAAGAAAGATTATCAATATAAATGCAGATCACTGTAACAAGGAACTAGAAACTATAAAGATGAACCAATCAAAAAGATAATTGATTTTCTGAGAGAAAAAGCAATCTAGAAGCATGAATAACTGACTAACTGACATGAATAAGTGATCTGGAAGATAGAATATTGGAAATCACCTAATCAGAATAGCAGACAGAAAACAAATGAAAAAATAAATAAATAAAAACAATATAATATAAAACATGTCAACCTATATGTAATAGGTATTCCAGAAGGAGAAGAGAGAGAGATGATCAAAAATGTATTTGAGGAAATTATGGCTGAAAACTTCCCAAACCTAAAGAAGGAAACAGATATTCAGGTACAGGAAGCACAGAGGGTCCCCCCCCAAAAATGACAGTAAACAGAACTACACCAAGATATATCATAATTAAAATGGCAAAAGTTAAAGAGAAAGAGAAAATTCTAAAGGCAGCAAGAGAAAAACAAAGAGTCATTTACAAGGAAAACCCCATAAGTCTATTAGCTGATCTCTCTGCAGAAACTTTGCTGGCCAGAAGGCAGTGACATGATATATTCAAAGTCCTGAAAGGGAAAAACCTGCAATCTAAGATACTCTACCCAGAAAGAATAGAAGGAGAAATAAAGAATTTCTCAGACAAGCAAAAACTAAAAGAATACAGCAACACTAAACCTATCCTAAAAGAGATGTTGAAAGGTCTTCTCTAAATGGAAAAGAAGCAAGAATCTATAGGAAAGGGAAAATCCCAATAGGAGAGACAAATATAAAGTGAGAATTAAAGATCACTTAAGCCAGTAGATAGATTAAAAACAAAACAAACCAAAATTGTAAAAGCGATTATAACTACAATAAACAGTAAAAGAATAAGTATAAAGATGTAAAATAAGACATAAAAATCACAAAATGTGGGGGAGGGGAGTAAAAAATGTAGATCTTTTAAAATGGGTTTGAACTTGAATGACTGTCAGTTTAAAGGAAGTAGATATAGTTATGAGTCAGCAAACATGAATCCCATGGTAACCACAAACCCAAACCATACAATAAATTCACAAAAACCAAAAAGAAAGGAATTCAAGCATACTACAAAATAAAAATCATCAAACCACAAAAGGGAAAATAAAAAGAAGGAATGAACAAAGAAGAACTACAAAAATAACCAGAAAACAAGGAATAAAGGGACAATAAGTACATACGTATCAATAATTACTTCAAATGTAAATGGACTAAATGCTTCAATCAAAAGACATAGAGTGGGGAGTTCCCTGGTGGTCCACTGGTTAGGACTTGGCACTTTCATTGTCATGGCCTGGGTTTAATCCCTTGTTGGGAACTAAGATCTCTCAAGCCACACAGCACGGCCAAAAAAAAAAAAAAAAAGATATAGAGTGGCTGATTGGATAAAAAAATAAGACCCATATGTGCTGCCTACAAGAGACTCACTTCAGGGCAAAAGACACACATGGACTGAAAGTGAGGGGATGGAAAAAGATATTTTATGCAAATGGAAATGACAAGAAAGCAGGGGTAGCAATATTTATATCAGACAAAATAGACTTTAAAACAAAGGCTGTGATGAAAGACAAAGAAGGGCATTATCTAATGATAAAGGGATCAATACAAGAAGAGGATATTACACTATTAACATATATGTACCCAATATATGAACACCTAAATAGATAATGTAAATATTAACAGGCATAAAGGGAGAAATTGACAATACTACAATAGTAGTAGGTGACTTTAACACCCCACTTACATCAATGGACAGATCATCCAGACAGAAAAGCAAGAAGGCAGCATAGGTCCTAAATGATACATAGACCGGTTGGACTTAATTGATATCTACAGGACACTACATCCCCAAAAAGCAGAATACACATTCTTTTCAAGCATACATGGAAAGTTCTCCAGGATAGACCACATGCTATGCCATAAAACAAACTTCAATCAAGAGGATAGAAATTATATCAAGCATCTTTTCCAACCACAATGTTATGAAACTAAAAATAAACTACAGAAAGAAAAATGAGAAAAGAGCAAACATGTGGAGACTAAACAACATGCTACTAAAAAACCAATGAATCAATGATGATATCAAAGAAGAATTCAGAAAAAAACCTTGAGACAAATGAAAATGAGAACACAACTTTCCAAAATCTATGGGATGCAGCAAAAGCAGGTCTAAGAGGGAAGTTCTTAGTGTTACAGGCCTTCCTCAAGAAACAAGGAAAATCTCAAGTAAACAATCTAACCTACCACCAAAAAAAAATAATCTGAAACAGAAAAACAAACAAAGCCCAGAGTCAGCAGAAGGAAGGAAATAATAAAAATCAGGAAATAAATAAAATGGAGATTTAAAAACAATAAAAAAAGATCAATAAAACCAAGAGCTGGTTTTTTGAAAGAATAAACAAAATTGACAAAGCTCTAGCTAGGTTCACCAAGAAGATAAGAGAGAGGACCCAAATAAACAAAATAAGAAATGAAAGAGGAGAAATAACAACCAATACCACCGATATGATAAAGGAGGGTGGAATGTGAATATCAATATTTTATGGAATGAAATAATTGAAATTCATGCAGGAGAGTACATCCAAATGGATCAGTAGAACAAGGGTTTGTCAGTGTTGGTATGAACATTGGTGTTAGTTTCCTAGGGCTGCCATAACAGACTACCACAAACTCTGTGGCTTAACTAAGAGAAATTTATTTTCTCACATTCTTAGAGCCCAGAATTCCAAGATCAAGGTGCCGGCAGTCATGCTCCCTCTCAGGGAATGAGGAAAGAAGTATGTATTTCAGAAATCTTTCTTAACTTCTGGTCATTGCTTGGCTTGTAGCAGCATAAATCTAGTCTTTACGTGGTATTCTCCCCATGTGTTGTCTGTGTCCAAATTTCCCCTTTTTGTAAAGACACCAATAATATAGGATTAGGGGTCCTCTCTACTACAGTATGACCTCCTCTTAACTAATTACATCTGCAATGACCCTATTTCCAAATAAGGTCACATTTTGAGGCACTGGGGGTTAGGACTTCAGCATATGAATTTTTGGGCTACACGGTTCAGTCCATAACAGGAAGCATCAAGAACTATGATGCAGTAAAGAGAGGAGTGCCTTTCAGACTACTGAGACAAAATGAATACAGAAATAACATCTTAACTTGTCTCAGGGGGAGTGGCTTTGTTTGTAACAATGCCAGTGAGAGGTGGCCAAACAATGGCTTAAAGTCATTCATTCATAAGGTTGGGTCATATATAATAACGTATTCAGATAGTGATAAGTTGAATGCTATCCATTCTTATATTATTTTTAAACATCTATATATTTAACTTTGCTTTTTAAAATGTATCCCACAGTCTTGATTTAAGCAATGTTCACACGTGTGTATTATTACATAAAATATGGCAAAGTTTTTGAGATAGAAACCTACTTAAGACCACTTGGTCATGGTGATTTTTGATATACTAATTTAAAATAAATTTTAATTCCTGAAGAAGGAATTTTATCTAATCATTGTCCTGGGACTAGACATAGAAAAGAGCAATTTGTTTTTTTTAAATAATCACATAAGATATGTTTTTGAACAAGTAAAATAAAAATGTGCAATAAATCATATTTTAGAAAGAATGAAGAGAAGAATATGGTTCATTTCAGAGAAACTGACCTTTGTTTTACCAGCAAAGGCAATGTCAGTTCAGATTAACGGTGGTATAAATCCAGTTATCCTAGTTATCCTACTGTTTTCCTTCTAAGTTGCATAACTGCATAACTGTACACACAACCTTTTTTGAAGGGATCTATTTTGGTCCCTATGTCTTGAACTACTAAAAACATTCACTTTTCTTTAAATAAGTAGTCAATTTTGAAACAAAAAGAGCAAAATCTCATACCATGAGAAAAGTTGCTAAAACTTCCAAAGTGATAATAAGTTTACCTAAAAGGGGGTGATTTCTATATATATATAGAAAGGCTGTACTTACTATTGGAACTGCTATTTGATGTTTTCAAATCTTTATTGTTATCCATTAATTTTGATATTAAGTGAATATATATTGAAGTATTTTACATTTGCAGTATATTTGGAGCACATAGGTTTCCTTGGAAAAGATAAATGAAAAAGTGTCATTTGAAACTTAACTGTGTAATCAATACATCACAGAAAGTTCAGAATTCCAGTGTTTGCAAATGAATAATTACTAAATTTGTTATTATCAGAACTTCCACTACAGGTATCTTAAAGTTAATGGTGTAAAATTCTGTTGCTTTTTAAGTTAATATAACCTCAAACATAGAGAGAAAACTCAGTGAATGCTCATATCCCTTTTACTAAAATTCATCGACTGTTTACATTTATTCCATTTCCTTTATCATTCTCTCCTTTGAAATATTTACATAAAACACCTTCATCACATGACTATCAAGATTTATAGCAATAGATAGAAAGGGATAAGGAATCAAGAATAATTCCCAACCCCAGCCTGATTTCCTAGGAACTCTGTAGCATAAAACACATCTTAGAGCTCTTCCAACTTCTAGAAAGTGAGTTAGGATTTCAGATTCCCTTGCCAGTAAGTCATTGATACCTGAGTGGGCATAAACTCTCAGGCACTCCCAGCTCTCTCCTATTGAGGGAGAAAGGGTTCCAGGAGTAAAGGACAAACCTATGTATACGATTGCAGGTGCCAACCATTAGGAGAAAAGCACAGAGAACTTGTAGGTGGTTTTCTAAAGGAGTTTGGAAGGGCAATGACAGTGTCTGCTGCATTGCCCCTATGAGACATAGAGAAGAAGAATAAATATAAACTATGCCTCTATTATATTACTAAAACTAACACCTCCCTGTAAATACTGGGAAAATAATTATGCTTTGAGATAGAAGATTTGTAGTTTAATTATTATTTTGAATTGGAGAGTAGGAGTTGAGTGTGTTTTTTGCATATTGTATGTATTTTACAACTTTTCACATTGTGTTATTCTATCATTCAAATGTATGTCACTTCTATTACACCTAGCTCCAAAGACTTTTTAACATAATTAAATAAAGAATTTTTTTTGCATAGTATCACCCTTGAGCAACAAAGGTATAGAGCTGCCTTCCTCTTATTTATTTGAGGAAATTATTTGGTTGTTTAGATACTAAGTCCTAAGTGAGTACCTAGAAAAACTATTTATTTGGAGTAATTGAGCTTATAACTTAGGTTATGGCTATAAGCAGAGATTGGGTGATCTTCTCTATTATATATTTCTCTTAAACAATTTAACCAAATCTGTGGTTGGCGTCTTTTTTTTGGAACTTCCACAGAATCAAAAGTAGGGACAGAGCAAAAAATGTTTTAAATTTCTTTTACATAAGAAGTTACTATTCATGTTTTCCATAGATATAATTTTGGAAAAATTAATTGTACCTCCCTCTAAACTATGGATAGTAAGTGATTAGTAGTTTGAACATAAAGGAGTGTTACCAGGAAAACTTAAGGCCAAATATTCCATGGCCAGTCAGATGGAAGGTCTGGAATTCTCCCTCTGGGGGTGTGTGTGTGTGTGTGTGTGTGTGTGTGTGTGTAACTAAAATAAAACCTTGAAAGGGCTAGAGCTTGTAACATTTAGAATAAAGATACAAACCAGTGGGTACGAACTGGATAACTGTAGGTGGAAGTACGTCTCATAAGATGCTTCAGTAGCAATTGAGCTAAGACTTAATCTTAGTATTCGGTTCACCAGGTATGAATTAGGTTGGCACCCATAGCAGGTTCAAATATGTGTGGTCCATGAGATAGAACAGTCAATATGTCCCCATTGGCAACTCACGAGATTCATGCTCAGATAAGAACTAAGCCTAAAAATATTCAGCCTTTGAAATAATTCTAATGTATCAACAATAAATATATGATGCTTTTGGTGCATGGTGGTGATACAGTGTTTAAGTCACAATGGCCCTTGTATGAATTGTGTCAACACTGTCACCACGTTTTGGACATTTAAATTTTTGAAACTATTCTGGTAAAATAAATGAGAACAGAAGAACCAACAGATGAGCTAAACACTCATTTCCAATAAGGGCATTTGCCTTCCTGAGGAACCAGAAGTCTGTAATACAAAAGTAATCTAGACTTCTGAATGTAATTATATAATAATGAGCAATCAGTGATACGCACTATGAAGAAAAACAAAGGTGGATAGGAGTAAAGTTACAAGGTTATTTTATATAGGGTGATCATAGAAGTCCTCTCTATGGTGGTAGCATTTAAAAAGAGACCAAAATAAAGTGAAGAAGTGAGTATGTGACTATTTGGGGAAGAATGTTCCAGGTAGAGGAAACAGTAAGTGCAAAGATTATAAAACATCAGCATGCTTGTTCTATTTGAGGACCAGAAAGGTGACCAGCATGATCTGAGCAGAGAACAGAGCTAAAGGAATATACAAGCAATCATAGAGACAGAGAATTGGTTTATGTGAAATGTACAGGGAGTGGTAAGGATTTCCTATTTGAATCTGAGTGAGACAGAAACTGTTGGAGCAGAGATATGATGTGATATATGTTTTAAAAGATGATACTGGCAGTGCTGTGGAGAGGGCTGATTTTATTAGAGTAGCTGATTGGTTTGTTGTAATGCCTTCAATATTCACAGGGTGTTGGCCTTGGGAAACTTCATAGAGCTTTTTAGAATTCAGCTACATCAATTGGAGAATTTGCCAAAATACTTATTTCATTGTCTTCCTTTCAGGTTAAATGACAATGCATGTTAACATAACTTTGTAAATTGTAAAGCATCAAATCAATACTAATTGTAGAGAAATGTATGGAATTCTTTATACAAACCACTGGTGAAATTCAACAGATAGACCTCTGTCACTGGGAAATCTATGAGGCTCAATATGTTTACTTGCAGCTAAACACTTCACATTTATTAATATTTTCTCTCCTGATATAACATCAATTTGAACTAAGACATATGGTACATATATTTAACAAAATGAGCCTTTTACTCGACTCTACTTTTGCTTGTTAGCAGTCTACAGATTTGAGCACCTGAATGTTTGGAATGTCAAGGACACAATAAGTTTAATTCTAGGAAGGTTAACACATGAATCTACCAAGTTATTATTTTTAAAAATGATTTTCTTTTTTCAAAACTTTTCATAGTATCTCAGTTGGTTTTTGATTATGTTTTAAATGAAAAGTTAGGCTGTTTTTAACATTAATACTTCAAAATTATTGCCAATGACAATGACTGAAGAAATTCATAATTACTTGTCCATAAATATTAATTTCAACATATCACAAATAATAATTTAAACCCATAAGCGTACTTATAGGCATGTTATGAAAAGGAACAAAACAACTGTCATAGTGTTCAAAATGGTACCTGCCGCTTTGAAGAGTCCTTGATTGACCTCCACAGAGTAAGTGAGGGCCTGGCAAGGGGAGTATTGTTCAGTAAAATGAGTTATTTCATCTACAGAGACAGCATGCATTTGCCAAACAATGTAGGTGGGTTTTCACCACTTCCTTTCATTTTAGCAATCAATTTGAGAGCTGTACTAAAAGTAGTACAAAGTTCATTGTCCTCTGGCACAAAATCAGAAAGCACATTTAAATTTGGCTGTGTTATAAAAAATCACGTAAACAGTAAATGCTTTTACATGAAAAGATGCCCAAAGTAGAATACCTTAAGTTTTATAGTGAATTAAAAAATAGTTTAAAAAAAATTTTTTTTTTAAATTTATTTATTTAATTTATTTATTTTTGGCTGCGTTGGGTCTTCGTTGCTGTGCGTGGGCTTTTCTCTAGGTGAGTCGAGCGGGGGCTGCTCTTCGTTGTGGTGCACGGGCTTCTCACTGCGGTGGCGTCTCGTTGCAGAGCACGGGCTCTAGGCGTGCGGGCTTCAGTAGTTGTGGCTCATGGGCTCTAGAGTGCAGGCTCAGTAGCTGTGGCACACAGGCTTTAGTTGCTCTGCGGCATGTGGAATCTTCCCGGACCAGGGCTCGAACCCGTGTTCCCTGCAGTGGAAGGCGGATTCTTAACCTCTGTGCCACCAGGGAAGCCCCCAAAATTATTTTTAAACAGAAACCTTCCAATTAATTTGCAGGAAAGGGCATAATTTAAAAGATTCTGCATGAATTATTCACATTTGCTTTTTTTTTTACACTTCAAAAATTGACATAGTCTTGCTGTTTTTTTTTTTTTTTGCAAAACTTGTATAAAATAATCATTAACATTTTTCCAATGCATATTTTTGAGAATCACTCTGCTAAATTGTTAAACACATTATCTCGAGTAATTCCCCAAAATAGTCTTTTGACGTTGGCCCTAGTGTTTGTTGTACTGTAATACAGATGAGAAACTGATGCACTGAGTTGAATTATTTGCCCAAGATCTCACAGACAGTAAATCGTGGAGCCAAGATTCAAACCTAAGAAATCTGCAAGCTGACTATATATGATTATACACTGACTATATTGCTTATGGAGAATCATAAGAGAATGTGAAGTAAAGGCATCTTTATCAAACTTTTCTAATAATTAGCTTTTTTATTGTCAAAGTGGTATGTTTGTTAAAAAGATATAACCTTTCACTTATAAAAT
The DNA here is from genome assembly GCF_009873245.2 of Balaenoptera musculus. NCBI lineage: Eukaryota > Metazoa > Chordata > Mammalia > Artiodactyla > Balaenopteridae > Balaenoptera > Balaenoptera musculus. The sequence continues at coordinate 42,855,690 of NC_045788.1, forward strand.
TGGCATGATTTTTTTCTTCTGAACCCCAGATAGGACTGGAATATCATATAATACAATATCTCTGAAAGGAATTTTGGCACATGAATTAAAAGCTTTATAAGAGGCATAATTTTTGACTCAGAAATTCATCATTTGGAAAAGTAATTATAGATTATCCATGATCAGGGAAGCTGGGCATAGAAAGTCATGAATGTAGATTGCCATAGGTAAAAGGCACTGATTTCCATGTTGATTGTGTGAAGAGTCCAGGGACACAAACCTGGGGTTAGTAGGATACAAAGTGATACTTAACTCTGCCCCCACAAACACAATTGTGTTGGTACACAATTCTTAATTGAAACATTGTATAAAGTGCTCAAGGGGAATTTGTTTTAGGGTAAAGACATAACCACATAGACACTTAGTCTCCATGGAAGACTTTATGACCAGACTCCTACATCCAGCTTTTGTTCCCATTGTTTGAAACCTATCACTGTAATTTTAATATATGACTTAATTAAGTTGCTATCCCTTTTAGCAAATAAGACATAGAATTTCATTTATGACTAAGTTTCCCACCAATAATCCACCTTTTGAGCCAAAATATTGCAGTTCATAAACAGGAGAGGTCTCTCTGGTCTTTGGCTAACCTAGATACCATAATAAAATTGACCTTCCATAAATCTTTGGGGCTCTGGAGCTTCTTTTCCACTTTGGGGCATATAATTCAGATTCTTGGTATCCTAGGATACCATGTTACCCCTGCATGTTCTGCAACATCTGCAAATGCTATAAGGAATCAGAAGTGTGATTATTACATCTACCATTATTCTAATTTGGAGAGGATTTTTACCTTCTCTTATCTCAGAGGAGGCCCAGCCTTATCTCTAAGCATAATATTCCTCATAATGTTTCATTAATCCAGCTCAGCATGCAGCCTCCCTGGCCATGTGAATTTGTTCTTCCTTCTCTCTGATTTTTTTCATATATACAAATAGGTTAAATATAAATAGATTAATTCCTCACTTCTCTCAAGTCTTTACTTAAATGTCACCTTCCCAGTAAAGCATTTGTGGTGATGCCATTAGTGTCCATAAGTATCTAAGTTTCCACCTTTTCTTACCTCTATGACATGATTACCTATAGACATGACACTCTATTTCTTCTCATAGTCACCAGCCAAAATTAGTCATATAGTACCCTATCCAGTTACAGTTGGGCAGTGATAAAGTCGTAACCAATATGCCCAATTGATCATCCCCATTCCAGCAATAATCAAAGTCTTATTTGTTATGATGGACCTAGAATTCGGATCCCTGTATCACTGCTTAGGAGGAAGTTGCCATAGTGAGCTGCCATATCTACAGAAGAATTTGCAGGAGTTAAAAAGACACATTTATATGCTAAACTAATTAAAGTTTAAGAGCTTTTTCTTTCTTTCTTTCTTTCTTTTTTTTTTACTGCAACTTAGCCTACCTAACTAACGTACTTTCTTTAAACACAAAACTTAAAATTATAACCAGTTCTCCAAACATTTTCTTATCCTCTCATCCTTCTTAATTTTTCTCAAAGGACTTATTATCTAACATATCGTGTAATGTAAATATTATTTTTAAAAATTCTTACTATCACTGCCATAACCTCACTAAACTATCATCATGAGGGAAAAGGATTTTTATCTGTTTTGCTAACTACTATATATCCAGCACAAGATAGGTGCTCAATAAATATGTGTGGGAAAATGAATTAATAAAAATGTCTAAACTGATTTAAGATTTAGAAAATAAGACTTGTGTTTACATCAGGTGTCTTATTTTTGGCTAATTTTCTCCCAGTGTTTATATATATTTTCAAGAAAGCATAGTATTACTTGCTTTTGCTGTATAATTCCTCATAGCTCGAGCAAAATCTGATTTAATTAAATGGTGCTCATAAATCAAGAAGTAATTTGACAATTCCTTTTAAGTTATTACTATTGATATGGATACTATAATTATTGTAATTCAGTCCAGTTATATGAGCTAATTTTAACTTTTCTTTCTTTGTATTTCATCCAAAACTTATGATCTTCCATATTTATTCATTTATTTATGTTTTGAATACTTAATATTTGCTCTATGATAGTGTGAAAGTGGGTAAAAAATCTATTTTCTTGAAAATGTGAAAGTACTGAGTGTAAAGAAATTGATACATTTTATTGATTCAATATCCTCCTTTCTCCTGTGCTTTCATAAAAAGATGCAATATTCCATTTTTTATTTATCTTCAGGAGAAGAGACATTGTTTACGAGAACATCTAAACTGCCACATACTTGACATGTGAGTAAAACTTTCCTGTGTAGAAAATTCACTTCCTGTGAGTAGAATTTTGATATATACAATTCATTAAATTTTTATAGAGAAAATATCAAGAAGCATAGTATAAAATGACAAATATTTCTAGTAATTTACTACACATTTCAAAGACAGAAATTACTTCTCTGGGAAACTGAGAATTATTAGGTGGTTATCAGTTTGTCCTGTTATTTTACCCTGAGTTCTCAAAGACATTAAGAATGACAATAACATTTTATCAGTAATTAATGTTACAGACTTTATAAAAACTGTATATCAATTATGCATTTATTTTTATTTTTTGAACAATTTTTACTTTTAAAATCAAACCCTAATGTTTTAGTCAGTTACTTTCTTGCGTTATCTTGTTCTGATATTTCTTTTTACCGGCTATTTGTATCCTCTCTTTCTCTCTTATCTATCTTCATCTTGGGGAAGAGAATTCAATAGTTACTGGACAAATATGTTACTTAATGAGATCCTCTCAATGGATAGCTATATAAAGAGAGATATGGAAATGGAGATATAGATGCAGATATAGTTATAGGCACAAATAAATGTAATATAATATATAATGTATATAATTTAATAATATATACTACATAATATGTAATAATGATATAATACATGAAAATGTTTTAAATATAACAGTATTTTGAGATTAAAATAGATATAATTATTAGGTATTTTAACCCATGATTATATGAATCAAAAAGGCAACAATTTCAAAATGATTTCAGTATTTCATTGTCCAAAATTGTCTTGTCTCTCTCAATAAAGTGAAAAGTGTATAAATATATGTTTTTTTAATTGTACATAGGTTAGTACTGGATTAATGCTGGATCATTGTCCTCCGATGTTATATATTCTTAATAATAAAATATTAGGTTTATATAACATTGATATAGTGGAGTTGTGTTGCATTTGCTCAGTTCTATGCACTTCAAGTACAATAAAATTACACAACTTAACAATATATAATTAGCCATAAAATATAAATGGGGATACTTATACAGAATAGAATAATTTAATATTTTAGGGAGGTACTTCATCACTAGGAAAATACATTTTAAAAAAATGTTAATTGGATGAAATATTTTCTACATCCTCTCTTCATTTACTTTAACCAAAAAAGGCCAATAATTGAGATTCCTGAAGCATAGCACCGCTTTACTCACTCAGCCAAGGAGCAGATTTCATGTTATTTAGACTATAAATTCTTTCTTCATGATTTTAGTTATCCTTTAATAGGTATTTCTCTTTCCTTTTTTTGCTGTAGAAATTTATTTGATTATTCCCCATTGTGTTTGTCTTTAATCATTTAGATTTAGATTTTAAGAATGTGATAGATGGAAATGAGAAATTACTGAATTATATAACTGTGTAGAGAGAACCTAACAATATTTTGAGAATAGACAAAATACCTGAACACTTCTATTTTTAAAACTACCAAAGGGAGAAAATCCGACATATGATTGTCATGGGGTGAGGGCTAGGGTTTGGAATGAAGTGCTTAAATATGATTAGTTCTTAAACTATATATCACAGAACCTCTCTTATATTAGGTAATATGCTTAATAGGAAAATTATTTCACTTATTAATATATTCATCCAAATTAATGTTCATATTAATATTTTCAGGAGCACTAAGATTCTTTTTCTCTATCTTAAGAATTACTGAGAAAATATATCTTTCTTTAGAATAATGACTTTAGCACCTGTTCATGTTCACACAAAAAATTAAAAAGAAAATAAATAAAGGAGTGGAAAAGGCAAAATAGAATACAAACAGAAAAAAATGAACCAAATCATATTTCAAATAAAGAACATAACCACCATGAAATTCATGGGAGAACACTAGCCCAAATGATTTTTAAGCAACATTTGAATGGGACTTCCCTGGTGGCGCAGTGGTTAAGAATCCACCTGCCAATGCAGGGGACACTGGTTCGAGCCCTGGTCTGGGAAGATCCCACATGCCGTGGAGCAACTAAGCCTGTGTGCCACAACTACTGAGCATGCACCCTAGAGCCCGTGAGCCACAACTACTGAGCCCACGTGCCATGACTACTGAAGCCCGCACGCCTATAGCCTGTGCTCCTCAACAAGTGAAGCCACCACAATGAGAACCGCAATGAAGAGTAGCCCCCGCTCACCGCAACTAGAGAAAGCCCGCACGCAGCAACAAAGACCCAACGCAACCATAAATAAAAATTTAAAAATTATTTAAATAAATAAATAAATAACATATGGATGATATAACCTGAGGCTAAGAAAAAAGACCTCTAAGAATATTGAACTCTATAGTTAATAGCTTTATCTTTCACAGAGACATAGTAAGAAATTCTGGAACTGCTTTTTGGGTATTCAAGGATTGAGCAATTATGTAAATATATTGTGGATAATTGGAGCTTGGCTTGTCACTGTGCATATGGAAGTTATAAATATAGAACAGGACAAAAGGATAGAATGAGGCTCTGCTATTGGATTGGACTGGGAGGTGTCCAGTGTGAGCTCATGTGTTTATGCAGAAACATGTACTGAGACATATTCAGATATAGATGTATATAGGCATAAGTATAGATTCATATAGTTTTCGATATGTATATATCTATAAATAGATTCAGATGCATCTGTATTTGCACATATATCCATGTATGTATGTATGCACATACATAAGTATGCATCTAGATATATATGTGTGTGTGTATATAGCGTTAGGTAGTTAATCTAAAACAATGATTTTCTAGTGTCCACGAACTCAACTTATGCGCAAATCATGGTTGATATGTATCACACTTGCTAACAACAACTAGGACTCCTTGAGAAAAGACCTGATTCTAGAGCTAGAATAGCAGAAGTTCAAAATGAATCTAGAGTATCTTATTGTCTGGAAAGTATAAAATTGCTGAAGGAATGAAAGGGACAAGCCTAAAGACAAAGGAACCAGCTTGAAGGGTATTCCCTTCAATATGGGGCAATTGGGCCATGAATAAAGAATTACAACCCATTGAATAAATTAGAAAGCTCTGAGTCCATCATGATATAAAGAAATATTGAGAAAGGAAAGACCTTCCTCAAAGTAGAAAGGCAAAAAAATAAATAAGAAATTTTTTTAAAGATTTCATTATTTCAAAAACATTATAATAATATTTTTTAGACAAGAATCATTATGAATGCTAAAACTAATAGGTGAAAGTTTGAAGAGTACTATATATATACAGTGTTAAAGTATCTCCCCAAAGATAATTATGAATTACAAAATAAACAAATAGTAACTCTCCATTAAAGAAAGCTCCCAGGCCCTACCTCAGTCATGTGAATAAAATTAACATCATCAGTGCTCCTATAAATCCCACCAGTTTCCTGACATGACACACTTTTAACAGAGTGTAATATCACTTGCACATTATTGTTGCCAAAACTGCATAACTTAAATTTAATCCTGAGATAACATTAGAAAATCTAAATGTGTGTACATATGTAGGACATTAAACTAATTTAAAATATTAACATTTCAGGAATCTAAATAATATATTAATTATTTGACTATTCTCAAAATTTTTCTCTATGTCCAAAATTATTAACAGTTTTTAAAAAGTACTGTTAGAGAAAAAGAGGACATTTCAAACTAAAAAGTTTTGATACACATACATATACATTTTTTTAAGTCTTTTAATCTATCTTTTACTGGTGGGAGCAATAATCTGTCCCTACCTTCTACATTCTGACCAGAAATTGAAGTCCATCAATTTTTTTGAACTCATACCTTTCTTGCAATATCTTACTAAATGAAACCAACTATTATATGCTGCTATTATTATTCTGATTGCCAACCTTTCCCCTAGAGCTACAGGCTTTACGGTTTATGGTCTACTTCATATGTAATATAAGGCAACAATTTTACCCCCAAAAGTGCTGTTTACATATAATGGATTACCATCTTTCCAACATCAGGTGATAATTTCCATGCTGCTAGCCAAAAGACGTTCATATAACATCACATAGTTTAGATTTTGTTTTGTCAGTGGCTCATCACTGGTAATATGTGTTAGTCTGAATGGGCTAGTTAACAAAGGAGTCCAACATTTCCAGTGGTTTAAAAAAGCAAAGTTTTAATTTTCTTGGAAAAAAACATAACTACCACAGTCTTTTTCTGAACATTTAGGGCATTTCTTTCCTTCAATATTATTTCATCTCCATAATGCTCATAATAGCTTCACGTATATCAATCAGCACACATAACTGAAATTAATTTTATCATCAAGTACTATTCCTTAATTCATTAAAAGTAACAAAAAAAGTACAGTTACAATTCCCTATTTACATCATGATAGAAATGTAAGGTTAAATGTTAATAATTTTGATTAACTGTTATAATTCAACATTATTAATGCAATATTTGATTATACAGAAGAAGAGCAGGAGTTTTCTAGTTGAGTGAATTCTAAAATGGTTATATTCATACATATAAATCAATCAATTTGTACAAATTCAATGAATATGATAGATTTTTTCTTATAATAAACACATTTTTCTTTACCTTAGAAAGCAAAGCTATTGAAACATTTGTAAATATCCATGTAACTCAGAATATGTATCTTAATATTACTCATGAGATTTTATACATGAAAGCACTCTAGATATTGCTAATAATTACTTTTACTTATTTGTAAATTTTTGTTTGCATTTACATTTGATATATTGAAAATATGGTCTTCCAGTAATGAACTAGTTTTCTATGGCTGCCATAACAAATACCACAGACAGTGGCTTAAACCAGGGGTCCCCATCCCCCAGGCAGCGGACCGGTAATGGTCTGCGACCTGTTAAGAACTGGGCCGCACAGCAGGAGGTGAACGTTGGGCAAGCGAGCAAAGCTTCATCTGCCACTCCCCATCACTCCCCATCGCTCTCATTACTGCCTGAACCACCCCTGCCCCTGTCTGTGGAAAAATTGTCTTCCATGAAACTGGTTCCTGGTGCCAAAAAGCTTGGGGATCACTGGCTTAAACAACAAAAATGTATTTCTTCACAATCCTGGAGCCTTCAAGTCCAAGATCAAGACGGTTGGTTTCACTCTGAGGCCTCTCTCCTTGGCTTGTAGATGGCCACCTTCTTCCACTGCCTTCACATGATTTTCCCCTTGTCTATGTCTGTGTCTTAATCTCCTCTTTCTATAAGAGTATTGGTCATATTGGATTAGGGCCCACCCTAATTACCTCATTTTAATATGATTACCTCTTTAAAGGAGTTATTTCCAAACAAAGTCACATTTTCAGGTACTGGGGTCAGGAGCTCACCATATGAATTTTGGGGGAACACTATTCAATCCATAACAAGTAATCAGATTTATCAGGTTATGTTATTTTAACTAAAATTAAAATTAATGAAATTAGGCAACATTATATTGGGATTTTCCTAGTATTAAATAGGTGCCACAGTATAAGAAATTACTATTAAGTGATGGCCACTTTATGGTTTATTATCTGATATGGGGATTTGTTGTGGGGAAAAGATGTACCAATGGACATTCATTCTGTCTACACAACCCTCATTCTTCTCTCCTTCTCTGAGTAATATATGGCTGATTTGTATCCTGCTCACTCATATGGTTTTGGGGTCTATTTGTATCAGTACCTGCTCTGCTGGCATAAGGAGTAGGTACATGACACAAGTGTTCCGATTCCCTCTGATATATCAAATGATCCACTTCTGGGACTAATTTTCTAACAGAGGAAAGAAAAAAAAAACCCAGAAAACTGCAGAAAAATTCCCTAAAAATTAGCTTAGTGGTAGAGAAGGATCCTTTCATCTCTATTTGTGAAGATGAGAGTTGTGATTCCAGAATTTCTGACAACTGTGTCTGTCACAGTTTGGGTTCCCTGGACAAAAACTTTAAGATGGAAATTAGCATAAAAAGAAATGTATTAGTTTTTATTTGTTGTTATTTTGTGGCTGCTGTAACAAATTACCATAAACCATATGGCTTTAAAAAACAGAAATTTATTCTCTCATAGTTCAGAATGGTAGAGGTCTTAAAACTAGCTGTAGGTAGGGCTGTGTTCCTTCCAGAGGCAACTCTTAGGGAAAACCACTTCCTTGACTCTTCCAGCTTTTGGTGGCTATTGGCATTCCTTGGCTTGTGGCTGCATCTCTCTCTCTTTGCTCTGTCTTCACATCACCTTCCCCACTGTATCTGTCTGGGTCAAAAGTCCCTCTACCTCTCTCTCTTTTTTTCCCAGTTTTACTGAGATATAATTGACATATAACATTGTGTAAATTTAAGGTGTACAACATAATTATTTTATGTTTGCATATATTGTGAAATGACTACCACAATAAAGTTAGTTAACATATCCCTCACCTCACATAGTGATAGCATTTAGGGTCTACCCAGAAAATCCAGGATAAACTCCTCCTCTAAAGATCTTTAACTTAATTACATTTTTGGCATAGAAAATAATATTTAATATTGCCATATAAGGTAATATTCACAGGGTCCAGTGATTAGGAAGTAAATATACCTTTGGGAGGGAACACTTTTTTAGCCTAATGAAGGAAGTAAATTAAGGATCACATATCAAATAAGAGAAGAAAGTAGAATTGGGCAGAGAGAAAGATTGAGATGTGATACCATCTCAGTAAAGATCTTAGTCAAACCTACAGGAACATCTGAACGTAAAATAACCCTGCAGAGTTGTTCAAAGGTAGGGTAAAGAGACGAGGGCTCTCTAACCCTTGTGAAACAGTTATTAAATGTAGCCATCTCCAGGAAGTGCTTTGGGTGAGTGATTCTCTGTAGCTGAGGCAATTCTCAATAATGACTGAGGGCTATTGGTCAGTGGAACTCCCACCAGCTGGTAGAAAAGTCTCTTTATTTTAAAAGGCGAAAATGCTAGCAGTACATCACAATGTGCACTGAAATGTAAAATCATATAGAAATGTCTCTGAAAGCCAGAGAGAAACAATGTGAGGACAGACTTGCCAAACCCTAGACCCAAACTCATCTAAACTGATCTAGATCCTTAAAACTGTTCCTTTGATTCTGAAAGCAATTTAAATTTCTTTGCTACAAAATTTTACTTAGGGTACACATAAAATCCGTTTATTTCATTTGCAACTAAAGAGTCAAAAACACTATAAATATGTACAAAAACATGTATATTGCTAAGCTAAGCAATAAGAACTCCAGGAAATTTATAACAACTGTTTCATTAATACAGCTATCAGGATAATTGTGGAGATGTTATTTCAATTACTGACTGAAATTGTCTACTTTATAATATTTTCATATTATGATTACAGGCAATAAAATTCCTCAAGTTTAGCTCAAAAAACACTGTGGTTCTATGTTACTTCAACTCTTTTCCTTGTGTAGACAGCTTGATAGAAATCCAAATTCTTGATCACCAACTAAGATCTTCTGTATGAGAACCTCAAGTGGAGGTTGGGAATCAGTCCTTTAACATGCTCTCCAGGTTATTTTTTTATTGTTTTTTTAATTTTTTTTAACATCTTTATTGGAGTATAACTGCTTTACATTGTTGTATTAGTTTCTGCTGTATAACAAAGTGAATCAGCTATACGTACACATATATCCCCATGTCTCCTCCCTCTTGAGCATCCCTCCTCCCTCCCACACTCCCTATGTCACCCCTCTAGGTGGACACAAAGCACCGAGCTGATCTCCCTGTGCTGTGCAGCTGCTTCCCACTAGCTATCTATTTTACATTTGGTAGTGTATATATGTCAATACCACTCTCTCACTTTGTCCCAACTTACCCTTCCCCCTCCCCATGTCCTCAAGTCCATTCTCTATGTCTGTGTCTTTATTCCTGTCCTGCCCCTCGGTTCTTCAGAACCTTTTTTTTTTTTTAGATTCCATATATATGTGTTAACATATGGTATTTGTTTTTCTCTTTCTGACTTACTTCACTCTGTATTACAGTCTCTAGGTCCATCCACCTCACTACAAATAACTCAATTTCGTTTATTTTTATGGCTGAGTAATATTCCATTGTATATATGTGCCACATCTCCTTTATCCATTCATCTGTTGATGGACACTTAGGTTGCTTCCATGTCCTGGCTATTGTAAATAGTGCTGCAATGAACATTGTGGTACATGACTCTTTCTGAATTATGGTTTTCCCCAGGTATATGCCCAGTAGTGGGATTGCTGGGTCGTATGGTAGTTCTATTTTTAGTTTTTTAAGGAACCTCTTCTCCAGGTTATTTTTGATAGCAATTGGTATTGCAACTTGTTTTTTGTTTGTTTTCATGAGCTTTTAAAAGGCCTGTGGTGGTATCTAACTATGGTTTAACTTGGATTTTCCTAATGACTAATTAGAGATTATTTCATGCCCTTATTTGGTAATAAATTCTTCAAATTTTTGCCCATTTTATTGGGCTATTTGTTTTCTTATTATTGAGTTTTGAGAGTTTTTAATATACTCTAGGATCAAGTTATTTATCATACAGATGATTTGCAAATGTTTTCTCACAATCTCCAGCTTTTCTTTTCACTTTCTTTTTTTTTGAATTTCATTTTATTTATTTTTTTATACAGCAGGCTCTTATTAGTTATCTATTTTATACATATTAGTGTATATATGTCAATCCCCATCTCCCAGTTCATCCCACCACCACCGCCACCACCCCCTGCCCCGCTCTTTTCACTTTCTTAACATTGTGTTTTGAAGAAGAAGAAGTTCTTAATTTTATTGAAGTCCAATTTACTATTTTCTTTTATGGATCATTCCTTTGGTATCATATCTAACAAAATTTTCGAAAAGCAAGGTGAAAAAGATTTCCTCCTACATTTTCTCCTAGAAATTTTATAATTTTACATATGGGTCTCTGATCAATTTTGAGTTACTTTTTTGCTTATAGTGAGAAGTATTGATTGTGTTTTATCTTTTAACACATGTATAATCAATTGTTTCATAAATCATATATTCCAAAATCACTTGTGACTTGCTATTGCATGTTTTCTCAAATCAGTTGGCCACATATAAATGAGTCTAATTATGGACACGTTATTACTTTTTAAAATGTAAAAAAAAAATCCTTAGCTCACAAATAGTACAACAGAAATAGACTGTAATATAAATTAGGCCTACCTATCATACTATAACTGACAAATAAAAATTGTATACATTTAAGTTATATAAGTTGATATTTTGACATACATATATATTGTAATGTAATCACCACAATTAACATATCCATCACCTTACATTTTCTTTTCTTTTTTCTTCTTTTTGGGAGGAAAGGTGAAAACACTTAAGATCAACCCTCTTAGCAAATTTCTAGAATACAAAACAATATTGCTAACTAAAGTCACATTGCTATACTTTGTTCTCCAGAACTTCATCTTGCGTTACTGGAACTTTGTACTCCTTGACACACGTCTCCCCATTTCCCTTTCCCCCTAGCCCCTGACAACTACCTGTCTACTCTCTGCTTCTATGAGTTCAACTATTTTAGACTCCACATATAAGTGAAATCAGTGAAATCATGCAATATTGTCTTTCTGCATCTGGTTTATTTTATTTAGTATAATGTCCTCTAGGTTCATTCGATGGACATTTAGGTTGTTTCCATATCTTGGCTATTGTGAATAGTGTTGCAATGAACATGGGAGCGCAGATATCTCTTCAAGATACTGATTAAATTTACTTTGAATATAAGCCCAGAAGAGGAATTACTGTACCAGCAGTTACATTCCTAATTTTTTGAGGAAACTCCATACTGTTTTCCATAATGGCTGTGCCACTTTACAATCCTATCAACTGTGTACAAGAGTTTACTTTTCTCCACATTTTTACCAATACTTATTATCTTTTGTCTTTTTTGATAATAGCCATTCTAAAAGGTATGAGGTAATATCTCATGTGGTTTGGATTTGCAATTCCCTGATAATTAGTGAAGTTGAGCATGTTTTCATATACATGCTGGCCATTTGTATGTCTTCTTTGGAGAAATGTCTATGCAGGTCTTTTCCTTATTTTTAAGTAGGTTATTTGTTTTTGGTTTTGGTTTTTTGCTATTTAATTGTATGAGTTCTTTATATATTTTGGATATTAACACTTTATCAGAGAGTTTGCAAATATTTTTTCCCATTCTGTAAGTTTATCTCATTCTGCCTTTTCACTCTGTTAGTGATTTCCTTTGCTGTGTGGAAGTTTTTACTTCGATGTAGTCCTACTTGTCTAGTTTTGCTTTTGTCTCCTGTGCTTTTGGTGTCATGCCCAAAAAAATCATCCCTCAGACCAATGTCAAGAAATTTTTCCTTATATTTTCTTCTGATAGTTACATGGCTTCAGGAATTACAATTAAGTCTTTAATACATATTGAGTTGATTTCTGTGTATGATGTGAGATAAGAGCCAAATTTAGTTCTTCTGCACATGGATACCCAGTTTCCCCAACACCATTTATTAAAGAGACTGTCTTTTCCCCATTGTGTGTTCTTGGCACCCTTGTAAAAGAGAGTTAACTGTAGAGGCTTAGATTTATTTCTGGGCTACCTATTCTGCCCTACTTGTCTATATGTCTGCTTTTATGCCAAGTACCAGGTAGGTACTAATTCCTTGTGATGTAAACTTAGGGGAGGGATTGTGAATGTTTATATACAGTTTCAAATAAATCCCTATAAATATTAAAAACAACTTTTGAAGTGTCTTTTAACCATGACCTTTTGTTAAATATAAGTATATTAATTTTCCCTTTCCCACTAAAACTACAAATTTAACCTGACTGACTTTCCTTTTTATTAAAATATGATCCCAGCTTCTACTTTACATTCCCCTAACTACTTGACCACATAATTTTCACTACAGGTCTCAAATTGTTAATCTTCCCCTGACAACACATTGAAGGAAAATGGGGCTACAATGTTAGAGTTTCTAAGCCTCTGTTTTAGAAAACACTTTGATAATATGATTGAACTGCCTAGAAGTAATATACATTTATCATAGTACTTAACTTGTTTTTTATCTCTTGAAATAATGTATATTTTCCTGTCAGAATCACACATTAGATATATCAAGCTATTGACAGAACTAAAAAAATTTCACTAAAAATGAGTATAAGTTTTTTCCTTTGGGAAAAAAGACTGAAATTCATGGAAAATTTGAACACATAATAAAAGCAGGAAAAGTCATTTACTTTTCTCTTTTTTGTAACCTATAATTAAGTGATATGAACTCTAGATAATCGATTGATTGGGAGGCTACTAGAATCAGCATGCTTTAGCTTTTCCTCCTCCTAAATGAATAATCAATACCCTGAAACAAAAGCAGAACACTGCAATGATGATTTCAAATATTCTCTTACTGTTAAGATATCTAGTATAGCATAAAAACAATGAGCAAAGCATGTAATTGAATTTAAACCTTTTATTTTTTTTATTGTATAGAAGTAATTACATTTGCAACTAAAATAGAAATGACATGTGTTTCTCATATTCTCATGCAAATTGTAGATTTTCCTCTGAAATTAAGCTATTCTCTATAACATTCCTTGAATATTGGCAGTTGTTATTCTTTTAATATTTATATTGACACATATGATTAGGATTTTCACCTTTTAGTTTTGATATATTCTGGCTTTGTTTTGCTTAATTCTATATAGTTTAGGAAGTTTAACATAATTTTATGTGGGTAATCAGCTAAGTTGTTGAAACCACTGAGCTAATAAGGCCAAGTTTAGGTTCATTCAGAAACTGCAGTCTCTGACCCCACATGAAAATATATTCTTCGTGCACAAAGGTAAGGTACAGTGGAGTGTGTACATATTTTCAAAATTCATGGTGATTATCAGAAAAATAATTACAGCTACATTTTTAATGAAAATGGGCAAAAAAGTCACTTTTAGAGACTAAGACCATAACAGTAACCAATTGTGGCACTCTGTATGTTACTGTAATATAAAATGATAGCTAATTGAAGATTTTTCCCCTTCAATATTTTATTTTTCCTCATTGCAAAAAGATTGTATGTCATTTTCTGCCACTTTTAGTATAGAGTTGTGTAGTTAGGACAAATGTAGAAGGTTTTATTGTTTTCCTAAAGCTCACTATAGGAAATCTTATCGAAGAGATTCAATTCAATTCATTTCAGGAGGCTGGAGAAGAATTTGAGGTGTAAGGTGAGACCAAAATATCTAAAACAGAAACTGATGGTTGAATACATAAGAGGTAGGAAGAACAGGTGCAAGGCTCATTGGAAGAATCCCAATAGATTTTTTAAAATGCGGTGAGGAGGCTACATGAGACACCATGGAAGACTGGGTTCTGTGCACTTGGCTTTCTGAGTCTTCACACTCATTTCCTTTCACCTTACCAAACATGAGAGCAATGAAACCGAAAAATGTCTAGTCTCTTGGCTTCTAGACATACATCTAAGTATCAGGCATGTAGGACTTGAGTCAGAAGACCTTCATTTCATTTCAAAAAATGTACCAAATACCTAGCATGTGTTACAGCAATAAGAAAAATGGACAAAAATGTCTTCTGTAGTCCTAAAGGGCTGGGACAGAAAATAAACCAATCAGTAAACTATGTAGTATATTAGAAGATGGTAAGTCCAGTGAAGAAAAAAGTTAAAGAGTAAAAAGTGTTAGGGAACATGGGTGTGGGGAATCAGCATTTTAGCAGATTGATAAGAGAAAGTTTCTCTAAGGGGATATGTGAGCAAAGACTTGAAAGAGGTGAGCTAGGCAGTCATGGGGCTCTCTCTAGGACAAGATGTCTCTAGGTAGAGAGAACCTCAACTGCAAAGTCACTTCAGCGGGGTCTTCCCTGGTAGATTCGAGGAATATATATGAGGACCACATGTCAGGACCTGAGTAAGCAAGGGGAGAGTGATAAAAGGTAAAGTTGCACAGGTAATGGACTGTCCATTTGTCTGGAGACTTTTTGCCTTTCTAACAGATTCTGCTGCAAACCTTAGGAAGAATGATGGCTGCAATGACTGAAACTGAATTGCAAACCAGCCTAGAAGAAAGGATAATTGAAATCTTATTGAATTTAATTTGGACATCTAAGTTGTGGAATCTAAGACGGGGAAATCTAAGTTTTGGAAAAAATATTATAATTATTGTTAATGTACACTGCACATGCCTTCCTGCTGGTGATACCCTTGCACATCCTTCCTAAGAAGTATACAAATCATTAATTGGGTGTTTTTCATTTTTTATGTTTTAAAATATATTTATGTATTAAATAACAAAATTTTTCAATTTTTTAACCTTTATGTATGTTCTATATGATTTTAATTCTACCTTCTTTATGTGTAACTCATTTATGTTGATATATGTACCTATAAATTATTCATTTTCATTTCGCCCTATGATTCCATTTTCTGAACATACCACAGGTTACCTATACCCCTGTTGTGGGCAATTAGGTTATTTCCAGTTTTTCTCCAATATAAATGATGTTGATGTGGACTTTTTTTGCATTTTTAAATTATCTCCTTATTCACATGTGCAAGAGTTTCTCTATGGTATGTATTTATCTAAGAGTGTAATCGTTCAGTCAAAGGGGCACGTGCATTTAAAACTTAACAAATAAAGTCATGTATTCTTTTACACACTCAATACACCAATGTACTATATAATCCACACTTGATAGATCCATTTATCTGAATCCATGTTTCTAATGGGTTCAAGATTATAATTGGAGCAGGACAGATTTAGTTTCCTTAACTGTTCTGGGCATAGTTGAAATATTATCATTCCTGGCCCTTTCCCACAAAATGCCTAACAGATCTTCAATAAGTCATCTTAGAAACCAAAATAACACTCTCTCCCACACTTCTACACCTTTGACAATAATTGATATTTTATTTTATTTTTTTAAATTGTCTTACATTTTTATTTATTTATTTATTTATTTATTTATTTATTTACTCACTCACTTACTTACTTACTTACTTATGGCTGTGTTGGGTCTTCGTTTCTGTGCGAGGGCTTTCTCTAGTTGCGGCAAGTGGGGGCCACTCTTCATCGCGGTGCGCGGGCCTCTCACTATCGCGGCCTCTCTTGTTGCGGAGCACAGGCTCCAGACGCGCAGGCTCAGCAGTTGTGGCTCACGAGCCTAGTTGCTCTGTGGCATGTGGGATCTTCCCAGACCAGGGCTCGAACCCGTGTCCCCTGCATTGGCAGGCAGATTCTCAACCACTGCGCCACCAGGGAAGCCCTGTCTTACATTTTAAAGATGCCAGATTCCCACTTAATGAATGTGTGTTGTATTTTATCTGAAAAATTTTGGTGTCTATATTAGTGTAATCCCCCCAATATCTGATTGGTTCCACAATATATGAGGAACACACAATTTTGCTGTTTTGAAATATTTCCCAGGCAATTCTAAATAGAGTATCCCTTTGAAGAACTTCTGGTTGATCAATTTATATCTCCTCTGCTAATCATTTGGCAGATCTTGTGGTGTCATTGGGTTTTATCATTTCTCTTTTCTCCATTTTTAAATTATCTGTGTTCAGGTTCACCTATTTTATCAAACCACTTGTATATATGCAGCATCAAATTTTAGTCAAATGTCACTCCTTTAATAGATCATATGATTTTTATAGAGAGGAAATTTCTTCCATCTTTGTTTTATATGTTAGTTCTAGTAGTAATTGTTAATTTTATATGTCAAATAAAATCTAAAGTATTTTGCCAGTTAACTTTATTTTCCTTGAAGTTAGATCAGAAGAAATATAATAAATCTACATTCAGGTTATTGAGGATGGTAGAAGAGTCTAATTGGTCTAAAATAGCTTTCTGAGATTTGTGAGATATATGAAGGAAATGATATTTCAAAAGCTATTTAAATATTCAAGACTAAAACTGACTGAGAGAAATTTGTGATGGTCTAAACAGGATGGGATATATTTTACATATGCAGTGTTTCTTAGAAGGTTCAAAATCCAGAAAGTTTAAATTTATTAGCAAAGAAAAGTTAACTTCAATAGATCTGAGGTGCTTATCTGAGAAATAGGAGGAAAAGATCAAGTAATACATAGACCTGAAGAACTTGGTTAAATCACATTATAGGATCAATAAATAGAAGAAATTACTTTCAAAAGGAGTTAGTAGAATTGAGATCCTTAAAGTTTTAAACCTGCTTTGCTTCTAATAAGTATGTAAAGAAATCAATTTCAATGAATAAAGAGAATGCATCCTAATAACACCTTCCAGAAAATCCTTATCACTATATCAAGAATTGTTCCAATTTGTAATGCAATGTAGTGATAGCAACTGAGACAAATAATCTATTGTGGAAATGTCAATGGATATTTACAGCCAAGTATTAGAAAGCCTGTGTAGACTTCTGGTTTTAGATACTCAATGTTACTGTAATCAATTGATTATAGTGGGAGTTATCTACTGAATAGGGTATGCATATTTCATGCCATAATTTTCTTCCCTGGGTATTAAGTGTGAGGCTTTGCCTGAACATAAATTACAACCATTACTGTAAAGACTGTAGATGGTTTTGAGACCTAGTGAAAAACAAAAGAGCCCACTTTCTTAATATAAATTAAGACCTAACTGGGTAATCATCAATTCTCAGTAAATAGTTATTTTAGTAATAAATAACAAATATCAGGGCAACAGACACAATCAACAGTATCAGTAATTAAATTTCATTTAAAAAGTCTAGGGTTTTATTTTCTCTCATTTTGTTAAAATAGCTAAGTTTATTTTTGACATATATTTAACTAACCATATATTAACTAGCCATAGGGATATAAGTTATATATTATATTTTCCTGTTTATAAAGCCTTTCAAATATTTTTGAATCTCAACTTTTAAATAAGAAAATATTGATATTTGTGAAGATAATGCATTAATGCTTATTTATTGCTATTTTAAATACTAGTTTCATAAAATACATTGTAGGCACAAATTATCAACTAATTCTTCAAAAATTTTTCACATTTTACATGAGACCTGATATAGGAAAACTGTAAAAGAAAGAAACTTTTTTCCAGAAGTAATATTATCAAAAATGGAAACTAGAAAACTTCCTCAAAAGATCTGTACAGTTCTATATAAAAAATCGATTTTGTTCTTCTTTTCAACAATACTATTTATTTTATATTTGTATTAGCTTCCTATTGCTGCTTTAACAGATTATCATAAATTTAGGGGCTTAAAATAACACAAATTTATTATCTTACAGTTCTTAAGGTCAGAAGTCAGAGAGGAATCTTATGGGGCTAAAATCAAGATGCTAGCAGGGCTGCGTTCTTTCAAGAGGTTCTAGTGGAGAGTCTGTTCCTTGTCTTTTTCAGGTTTTAGAGGCTGTTTATATCCTTTGGCTCATGGCCTTCCCTCTGTCTTCAGTCTTTCATTCCAACCTCTGCTTCCTTTGGCATAGCTCCTTTTTCTGACTCTGACAATCCTGTTTTCCTCTTACAAAGACCACTGTGATTACAGTGGGTTCACTCAGATAATTCAGGATAATTTCCCCATAATCCTTAACTAAATCATATTTGCAAAATCTTTTTTGGCATGTAAGGTAACATGTTCAGTCTCTGGAGATTAGGTCATATGCATTTTAGGGGGGCTATTATTCTGTCTACTACAGTCTGAGGTCACTTCATCATTTTCATGACAATAGGCAGTGTGTGTGTGTGTGTGTGTGTATGAGGCAGAAACAGTACATCACATCTGCTTTTGAATAACTCAGTAAGCATTCCATTGAGTCAATAGGTATATCATTATCCATAATCACAGAAAAGGATTGAGTTTCCTCAAAGAATGAAATGCCTATTTTGTCATATGGTGCAAAAGAGAGACTGACAATTAAGCAGTACTTTATTCTTCAGTTTAATATACATGGATATTTTTAGTGTTTTGTGGCTATGTTTTTTTTATTTTGTTCATTTTAAGGAGTGAATTTTCTATAATTTTATTAGAACAAAGAAAACATTTGAAGACATTGCCTCTTTAATATTTATATTTAGGGACAAACAATTATTTCTAAAGTAGTATGGCTTTTACCTTCAAAACTAGAATTTCCTTGGTTTGAATTTTTTGTTCTCTTTTTCTATTCTGTAACGTAGATGATCCAGTTTTGGGAAACACTAAAGGGCTCTAATTTTGAAACTGATCCCTTAATTTTATTTTTCCCCAAATCTTTGCAACCACTTAAAATATCCTGCAAAACAAACTTTGAGGGTATTATTAGTCTCTGTTCTTTTGAGCTATACCAGTTTTTTCTCAAAAAAGTGCTTTCAGGAAGATTTGGGAACTCTTAAGGAGGTGGATTTCCAAACCAGCCTTACTCAGTGGTTGTTTATACTGTGATTTTTAAAAATGAGGAAAACACACCTCATTAAGCTCTTCAAGTATACTGTATTTTGCCTTCAGGCTACTTTTCAGTTCAACATAAGTTTTCCATTCATATTTCCAAATTTGAATGCCCTAGAAGGACTGTTTTCCTTTATTTTATTACAGTTGGACCTATGAGTTTTTTCTTTGATGACTGATCATCTACATCTTAAATAATAATTTTGTTTCAATTGCAATTCTGATGAAATTAGTTTTGCAGCAATTTAGTTGATGGTGTATGCTTTCTTTTCTTCTTTCATTCAAATTTGTGTCCACTGAATTTGACAACAAAAGAGAAATCTCAGTGCTTTGATAGAGAAATAGCAAAAGATTATAACAAGTAAGGCAAAAAAAAGAGTTGCATTTTATGGTTAGAAGATCTACTTGCAAAATAATATTGATAGTTCTTTCAAGAATCTGGGCTGTGGAAGAACAAGAGGGAAGTTATGGAGAAGTGGTAAGGGGCAGTGTGGGGAAGCTGTGTTTCTGTGGTTGGTTGGTTGACATTAATTTAGTTTAGTTTGCCATTTTACACTTTGCTTGTTTCATATTGTTTCATTGTAATTTGGGGTGAGAAAGATATAAATCACATTTAAATTCAGATTAGCGAAAAACCAGATGAATTAACTATTCTTAAATATACCTGTAGAAATGAATAACAAATCAAACATATAAGTTCAGAAAAGAGCCATTATTATTGTTTACTATTAACATCACTTGAAAAGTGGATTCAGCAAGTTTCCTAAGTAGATTAGAGGAGATGGGGAAGGATGCTACAAGAAGTTAAATCAACTGAAATCCATATTTCTGTCACAACCCTAAAATAAGGGTGTAGCAGTGCAAGAAACTGCCCAGGAGAATCATAGCCCCATTGAAGTTGGAAGTCTTTGGAACCTTGTGTGAATACTAGCTAGCTATAGCAAGTATTTCTTTAGAAGTCCAGTTGGCCTCCCAGAAGCTAGGGAGATGAGATACTTCTTCTCCTACAGAACCAGCAAATCAACATGGGCCAATTAATATTTGTAAATGCTAAATACACATAAAATAATGTATTTACCTTCATATTTGGTCCCCCAAATGAAAAGCTTTGTTAATTAGTTCTAATCATTAATAACGTGACCAACCATCCAGCTTTGCCCAGGACTGTCCCAGTTTGAAGACTGAAAGTCATGTGTCCCAGAAAACCCCTTCAGGATGGTTGCTCACTCTAATTTTATATATATGTATGTATATACGTATATATAAAATTTTATATATATATACATATATATAAAATTTTATATATACGTATATATATACATATATATAAAATATATAAATTCAGCTTAAATTTTCAATCATCCTGAAAATCTCTGAAGTCCCCAGTATATATTATCTCAAATATCACAGATAATTGCTTGAGATTACCAACACCTAACCCTAGGCCCCGGTCTATGAAACACACTTGTATTGTTGTCAGTTTTGTCCAAGAGAATAAATAATGAATTTCCTTGGCATTTGATTACATACAGAGATATAATATTTATATCTCATAGGGCATCGTTAGAGTAAAAACCAATACAAAAAAAAAAAAAAAAAGAGAGAGAGTGCGAGAGGCTGGAAGCTGCTTTATCAGCAAGACTCTATGTACACGACCAAGAACACTAATTTTGAGAATGAAACATTTTTTTCCAAGCATTTTCCTTTTGTGGCAGCATCACCCTGATTCAAACCGCTGTCATGGCTGAAGAAAGTGACCTGAAGGCACATTTGTGATGCATTGGCTGTGCTAATTTGGAACTTCTTTGCCTGATATGTAGTAATGATATATAGTTACAATGACTTGGAGTTCCTTAGAGATCCCACTGTAGAAAAATGGATATCATTTGAATATTGGATGCACTCATCCAATTTCTCTATTGTTCATTAAGCAGCACTGGTGGTGAGTTATGGGGGGAAAAATCTATAAATATTAATATCTTATGTCATTACAAGTAGTAGTTTCCAGCTTATTATTCTCAAATATTGTCTAGAACTGGAATTCTAATAAAGTTAAATTCTTCGACTGTAAAAATGTATTGGAAAAAATAGATTAAGCCAAATGATTATCACTAGGGACAATAGAAGTTGCTTTACAATTAATTCCATTTTTAGCCTTTGTTTCAATTAACACCCTGCTGAATGTCATCATAGTATAGTAATAATACCATAACAACTTTGGAGTCAGAGAGACACAAATTCAAGAACTGACTCTCCAATTCAATGGTTTGGTTATTTTAGGCAATTATATTATTTCCCTAAGCCTCAGTTTCCTTAATTGTAAAATGTAGACAACTATCCTTAGAATTTACATTGAAGATTGAGTGATAATATATATCAGGCACAAAGCATACAGTGTGTGCTCGTACTTTACCTTTCAAATCTGTTCAAAACTCACTGACCAAAAGGGGAGTGATCTTTCATCATCTGCTTATTCAATATGTGAATTTTCTGAGGTTGTCTGATCTCTTTGGCTTAGGTGGAAAAAGAAATTGTTTCCTCCCTTAACACATGGGGCAAAAGAGGGAGATCATAGGTGGAAGAAATCAGGGTGGCAGAAGTCCTCTTCCATTAGATGGCAGATGCCTGTCCTACCCAGTCATAACTATCTTTCTGACTCAAAGACCCAGATCCTTAGAGCTGGAATAAATGGGGTTGTATTATTTTATCAAAACTTTTTCCTAATTTTTCTGTATTATCATTTTATGAATTATTGTGTATGCAATATACACAAATATATTGCAAAGTCAAGCATATCACATATACAGTATAGCTATGGTATAATATAATACCTGCTCTTAAAGAGTAACAACTACCGTTTGCTGACTTCCTAGTATCTGCAAACAGATTTATAATCTCTCCCAAATCCTGAAAAATACTCTCCCAAATCCCAAAAAATATTAGACTGATTACAATGTATTCAACCTGTTCTAATTTTTATAAATGTACAACACAAACAACTTCTCAATCTTTATAGCTTAATTTAAATATTTGTGTGATGGAGATAAGATTACAAGACTGTGAGATTAAATGAAATATTGCTTTAAAAAATCATAGGAGAGTCTTGGTATCAAGTACTGTTTATTCAATAGTGACCTTACTAACAGTAATGTAATATATATTCATTTTAATTTTCACTATTTCTTGATTCATATTTTTGTAAAAAAATATTAAATATAATAATCTCTCCCCTAGGATTATTTAAAATGAAATTATTTACTCTAGATGACTTATATCCATGTAGTGGTTAAATGTAGTGATACATTCCAATCCAGACCTCAATCTTAAACTTTCTGCTTTCTATCTTCATTACTATAAGACATTCTTGATTTCTGGAGCACTTAAGTTTTTCTTTGTCTTTCTCATTCTTGTCAGACAGATCATGATTTCACAAACTACCTCATAGAGTAAATAGAACTTCTAGATGGATCAAAGCAGTTATATTAGAAACCTCTAATTTTCTCCAAGTTCTTACCTATATGACGTACTCAAAGGGCATATAGGCTTGGGCTCTGTCTAATCAAACTGACATGTATCTCCACATCTAGGTCAGGAACTCCCATCTTTATTTTTTGTACATTTCATTTCACCTCACTTTTCAGTGCCAGCTGCTGTGAAATAATCTTGGGATATTTAACACAGGTATAATTGGACCCACTGTGCACTCATAATAAGAATTTCAGAAATAAAAATCAATACTGGAAGAAAACTATAGATCAACGTAGAAAAATCCCCATTTGTGCCCTTCATACATACATTGTAGACTTTTCTACTTCCACATCAGCTGGCCATTAAAAAATCAAAAGTCCTCAAGCAGCAGAAGCGTATTTTTATATTGATTCCCTATCTTTTACAGAGTTATGTCTCCCATTTTAGTACTGATTTATAAGATTGAAATTTCCTTCCCTCCCTTGGCATTCCTGTTTCTCTTTGCCTTAGACTTTGCTTTTTTCTGGCTCTTCCCATCTTCCTGGTTTCTCTCTTAAAACCTAGACAAATGTTTAATATAAATATTGAATACATTCTTTTAAAATTCTCTGAATATATTTTATAATCCCATGCTTTCAAGTGGAAAAGACATCACCTGGCTGTAACTATCTCGGCTGTAGGACGCAGAGATGACTCATATCTAGAGTGACATCTGGGGGAGGAAGGGAGGACACTGTTGGGAAGTACTCATGCAGCACATCAGACACGGCCTGAAACCATGATGGCAGCTGGTCCACCACAGCCAATGCTCAGAGACACACCAAGAGCCTATATGGACCCTGACTGCCCTGCAGTGTGGATCCACAACAGGGAAGGAGAGGCAGAGGCTGGGGTGAATGGTCAGTTGTGAGGGACAAAAAAAGACTCACCCCCAAGGCTGTATATGAGCAGGGCAAGGGCAACAATTTCTGGTGCATGTGCAGGCAGTGCATCGGAGGCAGCTTGGACATCTGTCTGCAGCCAAACCACTGCAGCCCGTGCTCCATCATGAGCTGAGAGCCTGTACATGCCCCATTTGCTTCAGCATTGCTCCCCTCTGGGGCAAGGATATCAGTGCTGGGAGAGAGGAAAGCACACTTAAAGAGAATAGAGTCAGCTTGGAACTGACCCACAGGGCTTCTGCCCCAACAACTTGGAATCCAACCCCACCCCCACATAGGGTGATGATGGCCACTGAGCAGCACACTCAGCTCTAACCCTAGCTCCTCTATCTCCAGCCCCACCTCCTACCAAGTTGATAGCTGCCAATAAACCCTGAGGAAAGATGTGACTTGCATCCATATCAAATCTAGCTCTCTAACCAAAGACATTGGGCACAAGCAATCTGTATAGGGATGCTTCCACATAAGGACACCCTTTCAACATAGCAATAGGTAACTATTTCACCTAAATTTGTAGAGACAGAGAAAGTTAAGCAAAATGAAAAGACAGAGGAACTGGTCTCAACTGAATGAGCACTAGAAAGCCCCTTAGGTGGGGGGAGGGATAAATTGGAAGGTCACACAACTATATATAAAATAGATAACTAATAAGGACCTACTGTATAGCACAAAGAACTCTATTCAGTACTCTATAATGGCCTATATGGGAAAAGAATCTAAAACAAAAAAAAGAATGGATATATGTATATGTATAACTGATTCACTTTGCTGTACACCTGAAACTAACACAACATTGTAAATCAAGTATGCTCCAATAAAATTATCTTAAAAACTTAAAAAGATAAATCATGAAACAGAATAAACAACTTAAGAGATAAAAAATTAAAAACATTAATAATCAGAATGCTAATTGAATTAGTGAAAAGAGTAAATGAACACAGTGAGAATTTTAACAAGGAACTAGAAAATATAAAAAAGACCCAATTAGAAATGAAGAATTCAGTAGCTGAAATAAAAAAAAAAAAAAAAAAACACACACTGGATGGAATGAATAGCAAACTAAGTGACACAGAAGACATACGTGATCTGGAATATAGAATAATGGAAATCACCCAATCAGAACAGCAGAAAGAAAAACAAATTTTAAAAATGAGAGCAGTTTGAAAGATCCGGGATAACATTAAAAGTACCAACATTTGCATTATAGGGGTCTCAGAAGGAGAAGAGAGAGAGAAAGGGATTGAAAATATATTTGATAAAGTATGGCTGAAAACTTCCCAAACCTGAAGAAGGAAACAGATATTCAGGTACAGGAAGCACAGGGGGTTCTAAATAAGATGAACCCGAACAGACCACATCAAGACATATTATAATTATGGGAAGGATTCAGAGTTTGGGATTAGCAGATGTAAACTGTTATATATAGGATGGATAAACAACAAGGTTCTACTGTATAACACAGGGAACTATATTCAATATCCTGTGATAAACCATAATGGAAAAGAATATGAAAGAGAATGTATGTATAATTGAGTCACTTTGCTGTACAAGAGAAATTAAACACAGCATTGTAAATCAATTATATTTCAATAAAATTTTTAAAAAGACATAATTAAAATGGCAAAAGTTAAAGAGAGGTTTAAATGTATCAAGAGAAAAACAGAGTCATATACAAGGTAACTCCCATAAGATTATCAGCTGACTTTTCTGCAGAAACTTTTCAGACAAGAAGGGTGTGGCATGATATATTCAAAGTGCTGAAAGGGAAAAACCTGCAACCTAGAATACTATACCAAACAAGATTATTATTTAGAACTGAAGGAGAGATAAAGAACTTCCCAGACAAGCGAAAACTGAAAGAGTTCATCAGTACTAACCCTACCCTAAAAGAAATGTTCAAGGGTATCCTCTAATTGGAAAAGAAGTAAGACTCTATAGGAACATGAAAATCCTACTATGGTAGCAATACTCATATCAGATAAAATAGGCTTTAAAACAAGGCTATAACTAAAGACAAAGAAGAACATTATATAATGATAAAGAGATAAATACAAGAAGAGGATTTACAACAACTGGTATATATGCATCCAGTACAAAAGCACCTAAATATAAAAAGCAAACATTAACAAACATAAAAGGAGAAATTGACAATAATACAGTAATAGTGGGGGATTTTAACAACCCACATACATCAATAGAGAGATCTTCCAGACTGAAAATCAATGAGGCAGCAGGAGTCTTAAATGACACAACAGACAAATTGGATTTAATATATATTTACAAGACATTTCATCCCAAAATAGCAGAATATTCATTCTTTTCAAATAAGCATGGACCGTTCTCCAGGATAGATCACATGCTAAGCCACAAAACAAATCTCAACCAATTTAAGAGTATAGAAATTATATCAAGATTTTTTTTGACCATAAGAATATGAAACTAGCAATCAATTATACGATGAAGATTGGGAAAAGCATATACACATGGAGACTAAACAAAATGCTACTAAAAAAACCAATGGGTGAATGAAGAAATCAAAGAGAAAATCAGGAAATACCTTGAGACATATGAAAATGGAAACACAACTTTCCATAATCTATGGGATGCAGCAAAAGCAGTTCTAAGAGGGAAGTTTATAGTAATACAGCATACCTCAAGAAACAAGACAAATTTCAAATAAACAACCAACCTACCACCTAAAATAATTAGAAAAAGAAGAACAAACAAAGCCCAAAGTCAGAAGAAGGAAGGAAAGAAAAAGGTCAGAGAGGAAATAATAAAATAGTGACCAAAAACAATAGAAAACATCAGTGAAATCAAGAGCCTTTTTTTTTTTTTTTTTTTTTTTTTTTTAACAAAATTTTTAAACCTAGCCAGGCTCACCAAGAAGAAAAGAGAGAGGACCCAAATAAACAAAATAAGAAATAAAAGAGGAGAAATAACCACCAATATCACAGAGATATGAAAATCATAAAAGAATACTGCAAACAGTTATATGCCAACAAATTGGACAAACTAAAAGAAATGGACAAATTTCTAGACACATGCAACTTGCCAAGACTGAATCCAGAAGAAACAGACAATTTGAACAGACTGATCGCTAACAGTGAAATTGAATTTGCAATTGAATAACTCCCAACAAACCAAAGTCCAAAACCAGATCACTTCACAGGGAAATTCTACCAAACATATAAAGAGTTAATATCTCTCCTTCTCAAGCTATTTCAGAACATTGAAGAGGATGGAACACTCCCAAATTCATTCTGTGAGGCCACTATTATCCTGATACCAAAACCACAAAACACTACAAAAAAAAGAAAATTATAGGCAAATATCTTTGATAAATATAGATACAAAATCCTCAACAAAATATTAGCCAACTGATTCCAACAATATATAAAAAGGATCATACACCATGATCAAGTGGGATTTATTCCAGAGATGCAAAGATGGTTGATATTCACAAATCAACCAATGTGATACACCACATTAACAAAGGGAAGGATAAAAATCACATGATCATCTCAATAGATGTAGAAAAAGAATTTGAGAAAATTCAACATCCATTCATGATAAAAACTTTCATCAAAGTGGGTATAAAGGGAACATATCTCAACATAATGAAGGACATTTATGACAAACCCACAGATAATATCACACAAAATGGTGAAAAGTTGAAAGTCTTCCTCTAAATTCAGGAACAAGACAAAGATGCCCACTCTCACCACTTCTATTTAACATAGTAATGAAAGTCCTAGCTACAGCAATCAGACAAGAAAAATAAATACATGCATTCAAATTGGAAGAGAAAAAGTAAAACTTTCACTATTTAGAAATGGCATGATACTACATATAGAAAAACCTAAAGTCTCCACCAAAAAACTATTAGAGCAAATAAATGAATTCAGCAAGGTTACAGGATACAAGATTAATATACAGAAATCTGTTTCACTTCTATACACTAATAAATATCAGAAATTAAAAGTAAAAAACAATCCCATTTAAAATCACATAAAAATGAATAAAATACCCAGCAACAAATCCAACTAGGGAGATAAAAGTCTTATCCTTGAAAAACTATAAGACAGTGATGAAAGAAATTGAAGACAACACAAACAAACAGAACACTCTTTGAAATATATCAAAGCAATATTTTTTTGGATCTGTCGCCTAAGGCGCAAGAAATAAAAGCAAAAATAAACAAATGGGACCCAATTAAACTTAGAAGCTTTTGCACAGCAGAGGAAACCATCAAGAAAATGAAAAGAGTGGGAGAAAACTTTGTAAATGATATGATCAATAAGAGGTTAATATCCAAATATATAAACAGCTCTTACAACTCAATATCAAAAGAACAACCCAATTAAAAAATTGGCAGAAGATTTGAATAGATATTTTCCAAAGTAGGCATACGGATAGCTAACAAGCACATGAAAAGATGCTCAACACTGCTAATTATTATAGAAATGCAAATCAAAGCAATGAGATATAACCTCACAGATGGCTATAATCAAAAAGACTACAAATAACGAAAGCTGACTAGGATGTGGAGAAAATGGAACACCTGTACACAGTGGGAATGCAAATTGCTGCAGACACTATGGAAATCAGAACGGAGGTTCCTCAAAAAACTAAAAATGGAAATACCATATGACCCAGCAATTCCACTCCTGGGTATATATCCAAAAAAATAAAACAAAAACCCCCAAAACACTATAGTGTTTGAAAAGATACATGCACCCCAATGTTTATAGCAGCATTATTTACAATACTGAAGATATGGAAGCAACCCAACTTTCCATAGACAGATGAATGGATAAAGAAGATGTGGTATATATATATATATATATATATATATATATATATATATATATACATACACACACATACACATACACACAATGGAATATTACTCAGAAGAAAGAACCAAAAGAATGAACTTCTGCCATTTGCAACATTGTGGGTGGACCTATAGAGTATTATGCTTAGTGAAATAAGTCAGACAGAGAAAGACAAATACTGTATGGTATCACTTTCTTGTGGAATCTAAAAATAAAACAAATGAATGTATATAGCAAAACAGAAACAGACTTACAGATATAGAAAAACTAGTGGATGCCAGTGGGGAGAGGGAAGGAGGAAGGGACAAGATAGGATATGAGATTAAGAGATACAAACTACTATGTACAAAATAGTTAAGCAACAAAGATATATTTGACAGCACAGGGAATTATAGACATTATTTTGTAACAACTTTAAATAGATTATAATCTATAAAAGTAGTGAACCTCTATGTTATACACCTGAAACTAATTTAATATTGTAAATCAACTATACTTCAATAAAATAAAGAAATGAAACAACCCAAATGTCAACCCAGAAAAATGAAATTATCCTGATGATGGTGATAATATTACTGGATCATATTTATTCTGCATTTAATACTTTTTATTAGGCAGCAATTTGAGTGTTTTTTTATTTACTGTCTCATTTATTGTCCCTAGAGCAATTATATGAAGCATGTAGACACTAAAATTCTCTCTGTGTATATACTGATATTCATATGGTATGATATATGTTTTTAATGGGAAATAGAGAGTTAGAGGAAAAATATATTAGAGTTTGAATGAATTTATACAAATCTGTATCCTGGTATTTCCATGAATGTTGATACCTTCATGGCTATTTACCAAAATATTAAAGTTTGCTATTTCTAGGTGGTAAGATTTCTTTTCACACTGTTATATTCTTATTGGGAAATACCTTTTTCTAAAAATATTGTGTTGCAGTAGTAGCTCTTCTGAGTTCCTAATTTTTTTTTTTACAACTTCCATGTTTTGCCTTAGATCTTTGTTAAAAATTAATCATTTTTATGTTGTTTATTAGGTTAATTTCTCTTATCAGTAAGCTATGATATCTTATTAATCTGAGCTAAAATTCGAGTTCCAATCTTACTCTTTGGCATGATAACTTTTCTCTAAAGTATACTTAAGTAAAATTTAACATATGAGCACTTAAAACTGAATGTTTTGTACAAGTAAGGATTATTAAACAATAAAGATGTAGTAAGAAAGTTAGAGCATGTGCCTGATTATTTATTCAGTATCATTCCAAGAAGGGTTATTCAATAATAAAAATAGGACTATTGAGATTCAGCAATGTGATTATTACGATATCCACGAATAACTCTTCTCAATTTTCTTTTTATTTTTGTTTCTCATAGAAGCAATTTAAGCAAGAGACAAATTTAACATTAACTTTTCCGAAAAATAACAGCATAGCAGAAAATGTTGCATAATTGTCTGTATTTTAAGCATCTGAAGTTTGGAATTTGCACTGGAGTATATTTATCATTGTCACTACATGAGACTACAATTAATTAGAACATTTTAGTTTCGTTAAGCAGTATGATCTTGAGGGAAAATATATGCTTTAGTTGGGATATATTGGGAGTTGACTTCAATTCTGAAATTGCTTCTATTCTTTTATTGTGTGGCATTTTATTTCATAAATAAAATTGAAAAACCTATGAGAAGGTGATTCTTCAAGATGCTTTCTATATAAATATAAAAATTTACTATTTATATAATAAAAACTTATTTATATGTTATACAGACTGATCACTCTGATAAGAATCCATTAAAACAAAAAACCTGTGGTCAGGCTGCATCCCACCACTTGCCACCACCAGTGCTAGGGAACCTGAGTAAAGCAAGATCATTTCTCAATTGACATTTCTGGTCCTTGCCTCTATTCCCAGCTCAAGTCAGTCATTTTTACTTGTACCTTGACTCTTTGGCCATTTTGCAAGCATGTTAAATTTAACATGGCTAATACTAAATTACATTTCTGTCCCCTAAACTAGCTTTTCCTCCAGTGTTTCTCTTCTTCCATATTCCTGTTTATCCAACATGGATAGTTATTTTTGATACCTTCCTTCCTTCCTCACATCCAATCTATTGTCAAGCTTTGTGCAGTCTTCACTTATATCTTTCATTTATATGCTTTCACTTTTCATTTGTACTGTTTATATCATAGTCTAGGTACTCATGAATTCCTGGAATACCAACAAAGTCTTCTAATGCATCTCCCCAGCTCTGCTTTTTTCTCCCCTCCTCCAGTCTGTCCTGTATACCAGCATCAGACTGATATTCCAGGAACTCTGCTTTGATCATAACATTTCCCATTGTCTTCCAAGGCATCCTCACTGACTTGGAGATAAAGTGCAAACCACTGAGTTAGCATCCAAGACCCTGTTTCCAGCCTTTTTACTAGTTCCTACAGTTAGCTATAGCAAAACTGATGTATTTTCACTGCTCCAAATGCAGCAGTTGACTTTTTGCCTCCTCATGTTTGTTCTTCCATTTTCTCTTCATGTAATGACATCTACCCATAGCACCATCCAAGGAAATCCCACCATACCCACCTTAGATGTCAACTCATTTTTTAATTCTTCCTGATACCTACAGCTATTGTACTGTTGTTTGAATCAATTTTTTAAATTATTATTTAGATCTTGCTGTATGGTATGTGAGGAATTATATATTTTAGCTATCCTACAAAATTTTAGGAGATAGAAGCTCTTTCATGGATATTTATTAATATCCCTCAGTATCTACTCTAATGCTGTGCATATAGTCAAAACATTTGCATAAATATCAAGGAAAAATTCTCAAGAATTATTAAAGCCAAGAAATCAAGAGAAAGAAAATGATACATTATCTACTAAATTTGTAGGAAATTTTTATAAATATAAATTACTATATTTAACAATATAAATAAGATACTGTTGCCACAAAAATCATAAAAATATATTATAAATGGTATCTATAATTGATTAAACACACTGGCTATGAGTCTGTTTATTTTAAAAATGAATATCATTGATTACTTCTTTGAGAACATGGGATAAGAAAATAGCATATAACAGAAATTTATAGGTATTGGCATCATTTTTAGTTTTATTTCAAATTGAAACAATTTTTATTTTGTTTTTTTGTGACTGTATTACATTTCAAATAGAAAACACTAGAAAAAAAGCATGAGTATATGAAAGCAAATGAATTCACCTTCACTTCCTTGCCCTGTAATACCATCTCACAGAGATAATTGTTATGAGTTTTGGTGATTATCCTTCTAAATATCTACTGTTATTTAAAATGTATTTAATCATATAATAGCTAATTTTATATAATTTTAACTCTGTATATTCTATGAACACATTTCCATGTGAATATAAATTCTTTAAAACAATTTCTACTGTATCACTGTATCTCGGTTTAAAAATACTTTTGAAAATGTTTAAAATTATTTTTTAGTGCTTTATATAATCTTTTGTACATTGACTATTAGTCAATAAACAAAAGAAGACATATCCTTGGGGAATATTAAGTTGTTTCAGTATACATCCAATATATATGTACATATATATAAAACTTTGTATCATGTGTATGCCAGGGCTTTACAAGAGAGTCAGAACCCTGGTCAAGAAGTAAAACCTATTCTTTAAAATGATCTATTGAGCTGTCAGAGAATATTTTCATGTCGAGAGATACTTTAGGATAAACTATATCTCCTTTTCCCCATGTAAACACTCTATTACTCTTAGTGGAAAAAAATAATTTGGAACTCAGAGAATATGCCCAGGTAAAATTCACCTTGAATCTTCTTAAATCCTAAAACAAGGTTGAGCAAATTATTATATCCTGATATTTATATTTAAATACATAAATCAAAATACTAGCCAAAATACATTAAATAAAATTGATTTTAAAGGAATAGACTAACCTAAAATGGAAATAAAATTTGCCTTTGTAATTGCTAATGTTCATGAACACTGCACAGTGACTGACAATCCACTGTGGTTCAGGTTCAGGGGAAGCTGCCAGGAAGTTAAGTCATTGCATTTGTTATCGATAAGTATGTATATTTATACTAAGTACTTTCCAAATGCTTAAAACAGAGTAATTTAGCCGATTTTCTCCATTTTAGAAGCAGAAAATTAAATTATCAACTTCTTATGTTAGTGCCATAAGAGATAAAAGAATAATAATTAAATTGGTTTAGTATTTAGTGAGCACGATGAAATAATTCAAGGGGAAATAATTTCTATGCAGGATGAGAAGCATATGGAAAATTACTGTGGAACACAAATTTGAAAGATTATAAATCAATTTAAAGGATATTTTATTTGTTTGTCAAGAGGTTTAGAGAGTATGGTAGAGAACCCGAAAATAGAAATAAGATCAAACTTACATATGGGTGTCTGTATGTGTGTGTGTATCTATCTATCTATCTATATATATATATATATATAGATGCACACACACATACTAGCTATATGTGAAAATTACTAAGTTTATTCATGTAACCTCTGAAAATTAAACAAAACAAACTTAAAAAATTTTATATTAAGACCAGCACTGAGACTTCAACTCTAACAGAACTTTTCTTCTTTATGTACATTCTTCCCTGTTTTCTTTGTGTTTCCAAGTCATTCCAAGATTTTATATTCCACTGCTGTTTTGCAATGTATTGTGAAATGTTTTTGAAATCTGTTACAAACTTCAAATTCATTTTTATCCAGTGAAATTCAATTTCTTTGAAGCTGCATACAGTTGCAAGAACCATAATCAGAGATTTATAAAATGGTATGTGTTTTCAAGTGACTTAGTCCAGAATATCAAATCTAAATTACACTTGATATCTTTAACCTTGAGTAAGGAAAGGTGCATCAGTCAGGGTCCATGCAAGAGTCAGAAATCATACCAATAATCTGAAGAGGGGAATTTTAGTATAAAGAATTATTAAATAGGAATCTAAAATATGGCACAAATGAACCCATCTATGAAACAGAAACAGAATAACAAACATAGAGAAAAAACTGGTGGTTGCCAAGGGGGAGGGAGTTGGGGGAGGGATGGAGTGGGAGTTTGGGGTTAGCAGATGTCAGCTTTTATATGTAGAATGGATAAACAACAAGGTCCTGCTGTATAGCACAGGGAATTATATTCAATATCTTATGATAAACCATAATGAAAAAGAATATAAAAAAAGAATGTATATATATATATGTATAAATGAATCAATTTGCTATATAACAGTAATTAACACAACATTGTAAATCAACTATACTTCAAAAAAAAACAATAACAAAGAGGGAAAATGCACATAAAAGAACAATAACAACAAAAAGAATTATTAACTAGTAATGGGATTAAGTATGTTGACTTAAAAAAAATGCACAATGTGAGAGTTGTGAGTTGTTTTATTTAGGGCAAAATGAGGACTGCAGCCCGGGAGACAGCGTTTCAGATAACTCTGAGAAACTGCTCCGAGGAGGCGAGAGGAGGAGCCAGGTTTTATAGAAGTTTTGTAACAAAGGGCAGGTAGTCTGAACATCAAAAAATTACTGTTAATTAAAGAAAACCAGATATCCCAAGTTAAGGAATTTAGCCCTTTTCTATGTATGGGAAGATGCAAGAGGTCTGGGCTTGTGGGAATCATTCCTTTGATATGCACCTCAGCTATCTGGGGCCAGTATCCCCAGTATCCTGTGTTTTCACATCCTGAGTTTCCTCAGGGCTCACCAGCTCACGTTGGAGGGCTGCAAACGTTGATGACTGTGGCAGCCATTGTTTACTGATATGGCAGGAAATATTCCATTTATCAAGTGTGAAGAGGCTAGAGAGAACTCTAAAGAACTTAGGAATGGTAGATAGAGGTAGGGAGCAGCCACTCTCTGTAGGACGGAAGAATATTAAAGAAAGAAGCAAACTTGAAAGAAAGGAGCTCCCTACACACACACACACACACACACACACACACACACACACACACACACATTGCAGAGGGTGGGGCCCTGGTTCACTGGAAGGTGAAAGTTTTGAGATGTGCTGTAGGTCAGGGTTAACAGGCAAGAAACCCCAAGGTGGGTGCTGGTGAAACTCAGTGTGAAGCATCCACAGGGCTGCCTGTGAGATTTGCTGGGAAGCCACTAGATGAGCCATACATTGTAGGAAAAAAAAAAAAAAAAAACAGGAACAGGAAGAGAAGCCCCTTCCTTTTGAAGTGTCCCTTCACTGCCCTCTCCTGACAGAATCTAACATTGTGGCAGCAGACAAAGGAAACATTTAAAGGGTTCAGCTCCAGTATCACAAAGCAGAGAAAACAAGGGTGGATTTGGAGCTGAGAGGCAATTGATAGCTGGCATAGAAGTAAAAAATGGAAAATAAGCAGTTTATTGGAGTGTATTTGTGGGAATCTAATAGCTGTTTTTTTTTGTTTTTGGCTTTTGGTTTTTGTATTGAGGCATTTGCTGTGGGTTTTAATGTTATTATTTCTGGCCTCTCATTTAAAGGAATCTTCATGTGCAAAGAAGGGTAAACTATTTGAACATGTTTATTTTAAGGTTACATTGCACTTTATCACACATTATATCAAATATGTGTAGAATACATTCTTATCCTTGTTCTCCTGGTGAAGAAAACATAGTTTATGGAGGTAAAATTGAGGCAGGAGACAGATGGGCCCTCCGGGCAAACGGTTTGAGTTTGTTCCTTGTGGACTGATACTCTGGGCCAGGAATAACAGGACAATTGAGAGAGGAGGCTGGGTCCTGCCCAGATAGAAGATAAGAAACCACATATTCCTCATTCTCAAAGTCAGGAGACCACCCCAACTACACATGCGCAGAAAGGCTCCTTGGATGTCAAAAGGGGAGGGATGTCAACTAATGCTCACTTACCCATAGGCCTCTTCGGTAGAATCCATCTTGGCTAAGAAATGCGTGCATACACAGGGGAGGATCCTGAGATATACCAAATACAGACTTGAACATGGCAAATCAAAATGATTGGCCAAAGGAAACCTGGAAGAAATGCCCCATAAAAGTGATTCAAACTGCCATTAGGGTGCGACTCTCTCTCTGAGCCCACCCGTGTGTCTATCCACACTTATTCTTTTTTTTCTCTTAATAAATACTTTACTTGTTTCACTACTTTCTGTCTTTTTGGGAATTCTTTTTCTGCAAACCCATAGGGCCAGGGCCTTGTCACTGACCACTGGTCTAGTGGCTTGGGTTTTGTGCTCTCACCGCCGAGACCCGACTTCAATCACTGGCTGGGAACTGAACCCCTGCTTTAAGCCACTGCAGGCTGAGGCCACCTGAGATCAAAATAACCATCCAAGGTCTTACAGCTGTTAAGGTGCAAAGTTAATACTTTAGAAACAAACAAAAAGGTGTCTCTGATTACAAGGTTCCTGCTGTTTCTCTTGACCATGATAATTTTTGTTTCACCCATGAAGTTTCTGATTCTCAATGACTTTCTCATGCTCAACTATTAGAGAAAGATGCATTAGTACAAGAACTCAGACTGCCGACTCCTTGTTTAGATCTTTTGTCATTATGTCTTCCATTCCCTAAACACTGTTAATGATGTTTGTTATGTGAATGAGACAGAAGAAGAGGAGGAAAAGGACCAATATGAAAATAGTCTGCATAATTTAAAAAAATGTATACAGTTTTTCACAACCATGAATGGGTTATATGTATTGGGTATCTGTGAAAGTTGCAGAATTAACATTTCTGTACATAATATTCTTTGGAGCAAAGTTTGAACTTTTTTTAGACCACATCTGACCTAACCTGCTTGACATTAAAAGTAAACAGTGGAATAAAAAACATTATCTCCAAATAGGAACTACTGAAATATTTATATCTTTGATGCAGAGTGAAATAAGATCTACTAGTGCTGATTGCTGGCTAGCATTCAACTTGATGTTTATAGTTCTTCAAAATATTCACTACGACAACAAAATTTAAAAACCATTCCGTCTTAAAAACAAACAAACATTAAGTTCCATACAACATAGAAAAAAAGCATTTCTATTATCATTGATTAATTGTGGAATATATAAAAAGAGGATTGTGCATTAGAATTTGGAGCAAAAATTATTGTAGAAAAACTCATCTAAATTCTCATTGCAGGTCTGTTTATGTTACTCTTTCAGGATTTAATTTATTCATATATATTGCTTCCTTTGGGCTTTATCTGATCAATTAATCTATTTCCATCATTTTGTCCCATTTATAAAACACATTCTGTCATGTTAATATAACTTCTTCAGTCATTGGGTTTCTTTTAATGGAAACATAATCTGAAATGATTTTATTTAAGAATGATTATATATTTAAATTATACATTTATCTTCACATTTTTCTATTCAAACTTTTTACGATGACCATCCATGATCTAACCCTAATTATCTACCTCATTTCCTATTGCTATTATCCACAGGCACTAAAATCAAGCCAAAAAGACTTTCTTTTTTTAAACGTAAAAGATTTTCATCCCTAGGGGTTTAGGTATACTGTTTTCTTCTAGAATGATCTTACTTCAACACTTCATATCGTTGGATCCTACTCATTTTTAGGTTTCAGTCTAAGTGTCATCTTCTAGAAAGTAGTTCCTTGCTATTCCAGTAGAGGGGAAAACAAACAAAAAAACACCCAATCCCTTCAACCTTGATCTTTTCTCTTTTTCTCTTTAGCACCCAATCCTTTTAAATCAAAAGTATTTTCCCACTTATTTTAAGCACTGCAGTTTTGACAAAACTGGAAAATACAAAAGTGACCGATTTCTTATGTTGGGGTCTGGAAAAAATCTTATTACATTAAAAGACATACTGTATCTGAGGACCTTCAAGATGGCAGAGGAGGACATGGAGATCACCTTCCTCCACACAAATACATCAAAAATGCATCTACATGTGGAACAACTCCTACAGAACACCTACTGAACGCTGGCAGACCTCAGAATTCCCAAAAGGCAAGAAACTCCCCACGTTCCTGGGTAGGGCAAAAGAAAAAAGAAAAAACAGAGACAAAAGAATAGGGACGGGACCTGCACCTCTGGGAGGGAGCTGTGAAGGAGGAAAAATTTCCACACAATAGGAGGCCCCTTTGCAGGTGGAAATGGAGGGTGGGCGGGGGGAAGCTTCGGAACCACGGAGGAGAGCGCAGCAACAGGGATGCGGAGGGCAAAGCGGAGAGATTCCCGCACAGAGGATCGATGCCGAGCAGCACTCACCAGCCCGAGAGGTTTGTCTGCTCACCCACCGGGGTGGGCGGGGGCTGGGAGCTGAGGCTCGGGCTTCGGAGTTCAGATCCCAGGGAGAGGACTGGGGTTGGCTGCGTGAACACAGTCTGAAGGGGTCTAGTGTGCCACAGGTAGCCGGGAGGGAGTCCAGGAAAAAGTCTGGACCTGCCTAAGAGGCAAGAGACAATTGTTTTGGGGTGCACGAGAAGAGAGGATTCAGAGCACTGCCTAAATGAGCTCCAGAGATGGGTGCAAGCCATGGCTATCAGCGTGGACATGAGAGATGGGCATGAAACGCTAAGGCTGCTGCTGCAGCCACCAAGAAGCCTGTGTGCAAGCACAGGTCCCTATCCACACCTCCCCTCCCAGGAGCCTGTGCAGCCCGCCACTGCCAGGGTCCCGAGATCCAGGGACAACTTGCCCAGGAGAACACACGGCACACCTCAGGCTGGTGCAAGGTCACACTGGCCTCTGCCACTGCAAACTCGCTCCGCATTCCATACCCTTCCCTCCCCCCGGCCTGAGTGAGCCAGAGCCCCCAGATCAGTTACTCCTTTAACCCCCTCCTGTCTGGGGGAAGAACAGATGCCCTCAGGTGACCTACACGCAGAGACAGGGCCGAATCCAAAGCTGAACCCCAGGAGCTGTGTGAACAAAGAAGAGAAAGGGAAATTTCTCCCAGCAGCCTCAGGAGCAGTAGATTAAATCTCCACAATCAACTTGATTGATGTACCCTGCATCTGTAGAATACCTGAATAGACAAAGAATCATCCCCAAATTGAGGTGGTGGAGTTTGGGAGCAACTGTAGACTTGGGGTTTGCTTTCTGCATCAAATTTGTTTCTGGATTATCTTTATCTTAGTTTGGTATTTAGAGCTTATCATCACTGGTAGATTTGTTTATTGATTTGGTTGCTCTCTTCCTTTTTATATATATATATATATTATTTTCCTTTTTCTCTTTTTGTGAGTGTGTATGTGTATGCTTCTTTTTGGGATTTTGTCTGTATAACTTTGATTTTACAGTTTATCCTAGGGTTCTGTCTGTCCCTTTTTTTTTTTTTTTCTTTGTATAGTTTTTAGCACTTGTTATCACTGGTGGATTTGTTTATTGGTTTGATTGCTCTCTTCTTTCTTTCTTTCTTTTCTTTAACTACTTTTTAATTTTTTAATTTTTAATAATTTAAATTTTTTTTTTATTTTAAAAGCTTTATTTTATTTTATATTTTTTTCTTTCCTTTTTTTTTCTCCTCCCTTTTCTTCTGAGCCTTGTGGCTGACAGGGTCTTGGTGCTTTGGCCTGGTGTCAGGCCTGAGCCTCTTAGGTGGGAGAGCCGAGTTCAGGACACTGGTCCACCAGAGACCTCCCGGCCCTATGTAATATCAGTCAGTGACAGCTCTCCCAGGGATCTCCATCTCAATGCTAAGACCCAGCTCCACTCAACAACCAGCAAGCTACAGTGCTGGACACCC
The DNA here is from genome assembly GCF_009873245.2 of Balaenoptera musculus. Lineage (NCBI taxonomy): Eukaryota > Metazoa > Chordata > Mammalia > Artiodactyla > Balaenopteridae > Balaenoptera > Balaenoptera musculus. Next base: position 42,895,313 of record NC_045788.1, read on the forward strand.
CATGCCAAACAACTAGCAAGACAGGAACACAACCCCACCCATTAGCAGAGAGGCTGCCTAAAATCATAATAATGTCACAGACACCCCAAAACACACCACCAGACGTGGTCCTGCCCACCAGAAAGACAAGATCCAACCTCATCCACCAGAACACAGGCACCAGTTCCCTCCAACAGGAAGGCCACACAACCCACTGAACCAACCTAACCCACTGGAGGCAGACACCAAAAACAATGGGAACTGCGAACCTGCAGCCTGCGAAAAGGAGACCTCAAACACAGTAAGTTAAGCAAAATGAGAAGACAGAGGAATACACAGCAGATGATGAGCAAGGTAAAAACCCATGAGATGAAACAAATGAAGAGGAAATAGGCAGTCTACATGAAAAAGAATTCAGAGTAATGACAGTAAAGATATCCAAAATCTTGGAACCATAATGGAGAAAATACAAGAAACGTTTAACAAGGACCTAGAAGAACTAAAGAGCAAACAAACAATGATGAAAAACCCAATAAGTGAAATTAAAAATTCTCTAGATAGAATCAATAGCAGAATAACTGAGGCAGAAGAAAGGATAAGTGACCTAGAAGACAAATTAGTGGAAATAACTACCACAGAGCAGAATAAAGAAAAAAGAATGAAAAGAATTGAGGACAGTCTCAGAGCCCTCTGGGACAACATTAAAACCATCAATATTGGGCTTCCCTGGTGGCGCAGTGGTTGAGAATCTGCCTGCCAATGCAGGGGACACAGGTTCGAGTCCTGGTCTGGGAAGATCCCACATGCCACGAAGCAACTGGGTCCGTGAGCCACAATTACTGAGCCTGCATGTCTGGAGCCTGTGCTCCGCAGCAAGAGAGGCCACGATAGTGAGAGGCCCATGCACTGCAATGAAGAGTGGCCCCTGCTTGCCACAACTACAGAAAGCCCTCACACAGAAACGAAGACCCAACACAGACATAAATTAATTAATTAATTAATAAAAAAAAAAGGATCATACACCATGATCAAATGGGTTTTGTCCCAAGAATGCAAGGATTCTTCAATATATGCAAATCAATCAATGTGATAAACCATATTAACAAATTGAAGGTGAAAAACCATATGATCATCTCAATAGATGCAGAAAAAGCTTTCGACAAAATTCAGTACCCATTTATGATAAAAATCCTCCAGAAAGTAGGCATAGAGGGAACTTACCTCAATATAATAAAGGCCATATATGACAAACCGACAGCCAACATCATTCTCAATGGTGAAAAAGTGAAACCATTTCCACTAAGATCAGGAACTAGACAAGGTTGCCCACTCTCACCACTATTATTCAACATAGTTTTGGAAGTTTTAGCTACAGCAATCAGAGTAGAAAAAGAAATAAAAGGAATCCAAATTGGAAAAGAAAAATAAAGCTGTCACTGTTTGCAGATGATATGATACTATACATAGAGAATCCTAAAGATGCTACCAGAAAACTACTAGAGCTAATCAATGAATTTGGTAAAGTAGCAGGATACAAAATTAATGCACAGAAATATCTCATTCCTACACACTAATGATGAAACATCTGAAAGAGAAATTAAGGAAACACTCCCATTTACCATTGCAACAAAATGAATACAATACTTAGGAAAAAACCTACCTAAGGAGCCAAAAGACCTGTATGCATAAAACTATAAGACACTGATTAAAGAAATTAAAGGTGATACAAACAGATGGAGAGATATACCATGTTCTTGGTTTGGAAGAATCAACATTGTGAAAATGACTATACTGCCCAAAGCAATCTACAGATTCAATGCAATCCCTATCAAACTGCCAATAGCATTTTTCACAGACCTAGAACAAAAACTTTCACAATTTGTATCGAAACACAAACGACCCTGAATAGCCAAATCAATCTTGAGAATGAAAAACGGAGCTGCAGGATTCAGGCTCCTGGACTTCAGACTATACTACAAAGCTACATTAATCAAGACAGTATGGTACTGGCACAAAAACAGAAATATTGATCAATGGAACAGGCTATAAAGCCCAGAGATAAACCCATGCACATATGGTCACCTTATCTTTGATAAAGGAGGCAAGAATATACAATGGAGAAAAAACAGCCTCTTCAATAAGTGGTGCTGGGAAAACTGGACAGCTACATATAAAAGAATGAAATTGGAACACTCCCTAACACCATACACAAACATAAACTCAAAATGGATTGAAGACCTAAATGTAAGGCCAGAGACTATAAAATGCTTAGAGGAAAACATAGTCAAAACACCCTATGACATAAATCACAGCAAGATCCTTTTTGACCCACCTCCTAGAGAAATGGGAATAAAAGCAGTAATAAATGGGACCTAATGAAACTTAAAACCTGTTGCACAACAAAGGAAACTATAAACAAAACAAAAAGACAACCCTCAGAATGGGAGAAAATATTTGCAAACAAAGCCACAGACAAAGGATTAATCTCCAAAATATACAAACAACTCATGCAGCTCAATATCAAAAAACAAACAACTCAATCCAAAAATGCGCAGAAGCCCTAAATAGACATTTCTCCAAAGAAGATATATGGATTGCCAACAAACACATGAAAGGGTGCTCGACATCGGTAATCATTAGAGAAATGCAAATCAAAACTACAATGAAGTATCACCTCACACCAGTCAGAATGGCCATCATCAAAAAATCTACAAACAATAAATGATGAAGAGGGTGTGGAGAAAAGGGAACCCTCTTGCACTGTTGGTGGCAATGTAAATTGATACAGCCACTATGGAGAACAGATGGAGTTTCCTTAAAAAACTAAAAATAAAACTACCATACGACCCAGCAATCTCACTACTGGGCATATACCCTGAGAAAACCATAATTCAAAAAGTGTCATATACCACAATGTTCATTGCAGCACTATTTACAATAGCCAGGACATGGATGCAACCTAAGTGTCCATCGACAGATGAATGGATAAAGAAGATGTGCCACATACATACAATGGAATATTACTCAGCCGTAAAAGGAAACAAAATTGAGTTATTTGTAGTGAGGTGGATGGACCTAGAGCCTGTCATACAAAGTGAAGTAATTCAGAAAGAGAAAAACAAATACAGTATGCTAACACATATATATGGACTCTAAAAAAAAAAAAAAGTGGTTCTGATGAACCAAGGGGCAGGACAGTGATAAGATGCAGACATAGAGAATGAACTTGAGGTCATGGGGAGGGGGAAGGGTAAGCTGGGACGAAGTGAGAGAGTGGTATTGACATATATACACTACCAAATATAAAATAAATAGCTAGTGGGAAGCAGCTGCATAGAATAGGGAGATCAGCTCGGTGCTTTGTGACCACCTAGAGGGGTGGGATAGTGCTGGTGGACAGGAGTCACAAGAGGGAGGAGATATGGGGATATATGTATACATATAGCTGATTCACTTTGTTATACAGCAGAAACTAACACACCACTGTAAAGCAATTATACTCTGGTAAAGATGTTAAAAAAAAAAAAGACATATTGTATCAAAAATAGAATCTAAAATAATTGAGAAAATATGCTTCAAAGACATATCTATAATAGATATACTGATGTTCTGATGTGATTTTTACATCTTTATTATTGTTCATCCTGTGACTGGTAGAAAGAAATGTAGCATTATGCAACTGACTTGCTCTGTGCCCTTGGAAACAGGCCATCCAAATTTGCTGATTTGAGTATGTTCCCATACTCAAGTATTCTACTCCCCTTCCTCTGTTTTGTCAATAGCAATTTTTGCAAAGTTGTCATTACTTCGTAAAATTTTTCTCATTTTTCATATTAAAAAATGATTTGTATGACTAGTTTCATTAACTCAGTCATTTTGGACCCATTAATTTCAAGCCCCTCCTTATTAGTTAGCAGCCTATTTTTATATCATTGCTTATTCCCTAATTAATTCAAAATAATTCACGTTTTTTAATCATTCTTCCAACACAGAACTTTTGTTCCTTCTGTTATTTTATCCTTGAAAGCTTTTCTGTCTATTTTCTTTTGTTGTAGTTAAGAATGTAGCCTTTTTTAACCTTAAAAATTTAGTTGAGTCTTTAGTAAAAATATCTCCTTATTGATAGCAACCACCTGGCAGCAGTTGGGAAAAAAAAAAAATTGAAGGATAGGTGCTCATGTACTCCTTTAACAAATTAGTTCATTGACATTTAGGGATTGTCAGCAGAGATTCACTGACTCAATTACTTGTTAAAACCAAAACACAGGTAAAGAGAAAAAGCAAAGATCTCAAATGTCAGTAAGGAAAAATAATTTTACGTCTGATCCAGGTTAATGGTTGATTCAATCTGTATTTATTAAATAAATAGCTAGAGAAACAAACAAATAAAGGTTGACTGTATGATGCTCTCTCCCAAGAATCAGTGAGTTGCTGAATCCACAGGAACCACCTACAATATACCCTATATACCCACTTTATAAAGCAAGGTTCTCTTAGGTCTTACTTAGCAATAAGTTTGATTTCTAGCCAATTATGAAATAAATGAAGAGAATAAGTCCTGACCACTTAATTACTATCATATGGGATGATTATATCCCAGCTCACATTTTTAGGATTCTTTTTTTTTCTACTCATAGTCTTGTACATTTGTTCTTATTGTTGTTTCTTAAGGAAAATAATTAAGAAACTCTGATGCCAGTACTACCTCCTGCCTTATGAATATTTCTATTAGCTACACTGTGTGAGGCAATAACAAAGTGTTTAGTATTTATATTATATATATAAATTTCATAAATTTATGACTGAACTTATAATATATGACACCCAATTGAGCTCTGAGAATGAAAACTGTCTTAACTGGTGCCTTTGTGTGATTCTGTGACCTAATCAATTTAATTTTAATTTAACACCACTGTGCCTTCTTGCTAATTGTTCATATATTTTTAAGGAATATCTACCATGAAATATACTGTGGTAAATTTTTTATTTTTTATTTTTATTCATTTATTTAAGATACAGTAAAACTGACATTTCGGGGAGAATCATGCAGTTGCATGAGCCTTAGCCATGTACAAATTTGTTTAATCGCCATCACAATCAGAATACAGAACAGTTCCCTCACCCCATAAAAGTCCTCCTGCTACTCTTTCATTGTCACCACATTACCCACCTCTGCAACCACTAATCTTTTCTCTGTCACTATAGTTCTGTCTTAAGAATATCATACAAATGGAATTATACAGTCGGCAAACTTTTGAAACTGGCTTCTTTCATGTATAATGCCGTTGAGCTTGGGGGTTAGGCAAGGAGTTCTTGGACATAATACTGACAGCACAATCTATAAAAGAAAAAAAGTAATAAATTGGACTTCATAAAAATTTTTAAAATTTAGTATGTAAAAGACATTGTTAAAATAATTAAAAAGATAAGCTACAGACTAGGACATATTTACAAATCATATATCTGGCAAAGGATTTGTATCTAGAATATATTTTAAACTTAATAGTAAGAAATATACAACCTATTTAAAAAGTGGCCAAAAATCAAAGAAGAAATAGTTTTTATTTAAAACATTTTGTGACCCAATGTTAGGAAACAATATGCAATGTACAGCTTAATTTTTAAAGATTTTTTCCATTTTTTGCCAAATGTTAGTGTTAACTTTCCTAGTAGATGCTTTTGTTCAACTTTCATTGATCCATCTAATAAAGCCCTTCATTGCTTTTCTAAAAGCCACATTAGAGCAGCTGAATGGATAAAACAAACATTGTACTCACTTTGCAGGCTTCTGAAAACTGACAATGTTTATTAAATTAAATGGACAAACCTAGAGACGACATGCAGAAGACCTGTATTCTGTATAACAGGGAACACTTAAAAGACCATAAACCATTATACTATTTCCAGATGTATTACCTCTTTCAATGTCTTCAAACCTCCATCTTTAATACATCCTAATTTATAGCTATTTTGATATTTCTGTTATTTTAAAAATAACAAATGCTTCTTGCTAGAAAACCTAATATTCACTTAAAGTAGTTATATAAGGAGATGTATTAGTTTGGTAAGGCTGCCATAACAGCATATCACAGACTGGGGTCTTAAACAACAGAAATTTATTTTCTCACAATTCTGAAGGCTAGAAGTTTATGATTGAGGTAATGGCAGCATTGGTTTTCTCTGAGGCCTCTCTTTTGGACTTGCAGATGGCTGCCCTCTTGCTATCTCCTCCTTCTGTGTACAGGTGTCCCTGGTGTTTCACTCTGTATGTCCTAATCCCCTCTTCTTATAAAAATACCAGTCAGATTAGATTAGGGCCCTCCCTAACAGCTTCATTCTAGAGTAATTACCTTTTGAAAGGCCCTATCTTCAAACAGAGTCATATTCTGAAGTACTGGAGGTTAAGACTTCAACACATGAATTTTGGGGGCACACAATTCAGCTTCTGCCAGAAGGCATAGTAACTATGCATGTGTTGTTGTTCATACTGATATATTAATTGGAGAATTTGAAATATTTCCTTATTTTACATTTGACCAATAACATTAAGGAAATCAGTTTACTCTACTATGATTCTCCAGCATCATATAAGAATATTTAACACTGGCATTAGCTAATTGCACATAGGATTTAAAAAATAATATTAGTTTTAACCATAAAAGTATATTTAAAAATGAAAATCCAGATGCAATTTTACATAACAATAAAATATCCAAAATTTGGCTTATCAATCAAAATCTTTCAACATTCTACTCTTTCTCTCAAACCTTAATGCTATAAATAATTGAGAATTCACTCTATTTAAGTGGATTGCTTTTTAAAAAATGAAATAGAAAAGTTAGAAATATATTTAACAGCTGCTTAATATTTCAAATTAATCTATGGATCTTTTATAAATGATTTCAGAGGTAATTTTCCCCAAATACATCAATTTAATTTAGAAAATATTAGTGATAAAATTAAAACTGAAAAATGAACTAGATCAAACTACCTTACATCAGAGTGTGAAAATTATTAGTCTATGGTTTTGTTTATAAAATTTTCCAGCAAACACTAATCTGCATGTCCATGGCTAAGATCCAGAATAACAATTCATTCATTTGCATTAATTTTCTGTAGTGGATTATATTGATTCTGGCTCTAGTACAATAGCAAAAATAATTATAATATATGTACATTGAATATTATAACTAACCCACACTCTCTCTAAACATCCATTGTCAACTAATGAGGTCACCATTAGTCTAATAAAATTAAAACAAATCTTTTTTATAAGTGAAAATACAGCATATATATGCATGTAAACAGTATTTAGGCCTTGGCCAGATACGAGCACACAGATAGCCTAAATTGACATAAATGAAACTCTACAGCAGGCAGAGCAGTTACAAGTGAGGAAATATTGTCTCCTTATAAACACAGTCAACAATGTATGGTGTTTGACCTAGACATTTGATAATAAAACACAGAACAAAAAACCTTGAAGGGAGTCTATAACATCATTCTTGAGCACAGACAGATTCCATGGTTCAGCCTCCCAGGGAGAAGTTCCAAAATTGCTATGCAAGGCAGTGGAGCCCAAATGGAGGGGGACTGACTTGCTAAGGAGGCTAGAATTTCTGGGCAGGGTCAAGAGATGAGGGAATGTCAGATATAGAGCCCAGGACAGACTCTAAAAAGGAATAACAGAACAACTGCTGGCAGGTGAGAAATGAGCAAAGATTTCAGAAGTAATACAGTTCTGAAGAAACATTGGATTTCTGACTTAGCTACAGTGGCTAATTTAAATATATATATATAATTTAAAACACTATCTCATAATTAATTTATTAATAAAGTAAAAGCAACAACATTTATTTTGAGACAATTGGAGAACTTTAAATATTGACTGCATATGCATTGTTAAGGCATTTTTGTTAATAATATTTAGTAAGATAATGTTATTCTGATTGTTAAAAAAATGCCCTTATTTATTAAGATATGTATAGAAGCACTTATGAGAAAAATAACATGGTTTTAGGAGTTTTAAAAAAAAATATTACAACAACAAAAAGAAAGGAAGTGACTAAGAAAAGAAGAAAAAACAATATAAGGAAGGAATAAAGGAGGGAAGAAAAAAGGAGGAAAGGAAGGAAGGATAACAGTTTAATAGCTTAAAACAACAGCTTATTGATTTTGTTCACAATTTTGTAGATAAGCTGTGCTGTTCTTGTCTGGGCTAACTCAGCTTCTGTTTACTGGGCCCTCTGATATGTTTGTAGTTCAGCTGATGGCTGGAATATAGAATGGTTTCATTTGTTCTAGAAGTTGACAGACTCTTTGTTGCACTTGATTTTCCTACACTTAACCTTTTACATTCCATCAGCCTAGCTCAATTTTGTTCACAAGCTGGTCTCAGGGTTCTGAACACAGCAAAAGAAGACAAAGTCCAATATGCAAGCTCTGTTAAAGACTCTGAATTATGTTTGCTAATGTCCCGTGGAGCAAAGCAAAGCAAGTCACTGGCCAATCTCGGATTCAAGGTGTGAAGAAACAGGTTCCACCTCTTGATAGGAGGAGGTGAAAAATCACATTGGAAAAGGCTTGCTAAAATGTTGGAAAGATTATGTAGCCATCTGTAATCAAAAGAAAAGGGAAGGAAGGAAGAAATGAAGGAGGAAGGAAAGGGAGGGATAAACCAAGCAAGTGTGACAGAATGTTAACTATTTAATATTGTTGTTGGTATGAGGTCTCTTCTCCTCTCTACTTTGCATATTTTGGGAAACTTTTAAAATGCTTAACTTAAAAAAAGACTTTTAAATAGAAAAGTCATCCAACAACCATTTGATTGTATTTAGCAGTTTTTCTTAATTCTCCTCAATTGCTCAGCTCCACATAAATTCCAGAAATGTTAAAAATGAATGAATCAAAATAAATTTAAGCTTGCATTTGATATAGCATTCTTATATCTTACATATTGTAGACATTGCCAAATCAGACACCAAAAAAGACTATAGACCAACTAAAATATTTTCCAAATAAGCTGCTTCTATAATATTTCTGTAGAGTTCATAAGCTAAGTATAAAATTGAGAGATACTGTTGGCAGTAAAATAATAATCCAAGGAATATTTATATGACTTAACATTCAAAATTTTAAGAAGCACATTAAGGGTAGAGAAGTAGTCACTGCATTTGACATCTTACTTATACACCTGATAGTGAAGAGAGAATAATGTTCTTTTTTCTACAAGGTGTGATCCTAAAGAAAAGAATTGTCAACAGCAGAGAAATCTGTCAGCCAAATAGAAACATTAGAATGGAGTGACTCAGGAAGTTATTTATTATAACGTAGACTGCTTTAGAAAAACTAATATCATATTACTAGGTAAAATAAATTGTCAACCTAACTAAAATAATTATGTGGTTTTATAGTGAAACAATACTTGTAATTAGGTAATTAACATACTATAAATAAGATTTTGAAATTCATTCCAAAATTCTGCAGTTTTTCAGTATCGAAGTAGGAGTGTTATTTTCTAAATATTTTCTCTCATGATAAGCTTCACCTTTCCTGTTTCTTAAAATAGACAGAGCAGGCTTTGGGGGGCATATTTTTGTCTGCTTCCATTGCTATTTTCAGCTTGTCGGCTTATTCAGCTCCAAGTCTGGGATAAATGTGAGGCAAAAAGAAAACCAGGGAACTCACCACCAAGTAATTCCCTGGGTCTCCAGCGCCCTAGCCAGTCTGACTCTTTGTCAGAACCTTTTTAGTTTTGTTTAGTTGTACTCATTCCCCCAAAATAGAGAAAATTACATCTACTCTATCTTCTCAAAAGTGGATCCCTGTCCTATTAATTTTAACATTGCTACTAACCAAAATGAAAAGAGAGGGAACTAGAGTGATTTTTCAGTGTCAGTTGATATTCTTTTGAAAATCTACTTTCTGTAATCATATATCTCATACAATCTATTCCAAAATTTGAAGTCTCTACTGGAAAGAGACAACATTATGCGTATAACTTGAATAGTGCTCTATTCTCCTAATTTGCTTTGTATTAGGTTTGCCAATAAAATATGACAAATATAAAGCAAATTTGATTTTCAAATATTTGCTAATGAGAATTCTTCAAGATTTCCTTTCAGTGAAGGCTATCTAGCTAAAATATGAGATGTCTACCTGCTTACTTCTTTCTTATTTTTTTCCACTGTTCATTTTGTTACAGTTTCCTTCACCTGTACTCACTGTAGTTCTCAGTGCCAGAACGAGCAGTTGGCTATCAGGTGTCAAAAATAAGGCAATGATGGCTCTAAAACCTCATATCTAGAGCCTTTTATATTTCATAGAGAAGCAAACAAAAACAAATGACAATTATTGACTTTACTTTAAAATATATACGTGTGTGTGTGTGTAGACTGTATATGTAATATAAAAACTATATATGATATAATTTGTCCCAAATGGGTTTAGGCCAGAGAGAACTAACAAAAAATGCATTCAGAATTTTGGACATGTTGAATGAAATATACTTTGTGTTTATTAGAAATGTAACAAATTGATAAATCTGAAGGAGGAGATTGAAAAGTCATATTTTAACTTCAGAGGAATGAGCAAAGATGAAGACATTTACTACAATTTTAAGAACACCAGCCAGGAAATTTCTCAGTAGGAAAACCTGGAAGTTAGTAGAAGCAAATTAACTGCTGAAATAACTCTCTGTGGCAATCTGGGAAATGCTCATTTTACCTTCACCTCTAGAAATGAAACTCTTTTATAAACAACAACAACAAAACATTTTTAAACACACTGCACACTCACACAGATGGAGAGGAAGATAAACTAATCTGATACATTTTTCCCTGTGTGGAAATATTTTCCTTCCGTGTAAAAATCTAAATGAAAGCATGATTTAAATAGATGTCAAAGGCTGCATTTCCCTCTGTTTTTCTATAATATTTTTGTATCACAAAAGTTAAATACTAACATGAGTTTAATATTTACTTCTACCTGGTTTAGATGAATCAAAAACTAAAATAAATTCAGAGTGCTTTTTTAAATAATAAATCTCATTGGGGGAATTTATACCCACTTACTTCTTATCTGTCAGTGCACTGAAAGACATCACAGAAGTTTCTCTTGGACTGTACTTTGTTCGATCATTTTAAACTACTTATATGTTTGATCAAACTATTTATAACATAAGCATGATTTGAGAAATGAGTATGCTTTCATATTTAATCAGTGTTTTTACTTCTGATTTATACCTAAAATGCAGATTCATATAATATATCCCAAATTAGTATTTTAAGTTATATTTAGTTGAACCAGGATTTGACTTTTAGAGTTAAAGTTTCAAATTTGGATTAAAGCATATATATCTACATAAACTATACAATGCATCTAACATTAAATACCCTCTTAGTAATAAATGATAATAAAGATTGAGTTGTTGACAGATTATGGAAGGTGGCAATGTATCTTCCTTTTTGGTTTTAAACAAAAAAGCAAGTTTAAAACATATTCTCATACATTTTCACAAATAATTTACACTAGTAAATATTCCTTTCAACATTTATAGTTCTTAGGAAAGGTCAGAAGGGAAGACATGAGCAGAGAGCATTTGTACTAAGGTTTATTAACTGCTTTATTCTCTACCAGCCCTCATTTCACCAAGAGTGAGTAATTTTTTAATGCATTGATCATATGGAAACATGAAGGAAATGACTGAGAGTCAAAACATTGTATTATAAAAATAACAGCATGATGTAGTAGGAAGGAACTTGGATCTGGAATCTGACAGAAGTGAATTCAAATTCCAGCTCCTTGTCTACAAGTACTGAGCCTGTCAACAGATTACTTGTCCCTAACAAACTATGATATCTCATATACAAATTAGGAAAAATAATAGCTGACAGGTTTTTTATGGTAAAAATGATAATTCTTGGTATTTTATTTGACCAGTGATGCATATAAATAACACAAAATATGTTTGTTATTCGTTGTAATTATTCTTAATAGGCCTGATAATTTTTATCATTGTAGTATTTTACTTCTGTTTTTAAATTATCTGTAGTTGCTTTCCATAATTAACAGTGAGATTGAAAAAGTCAAATTATATAGAAGAGAAGCTAAATCAGCATCATGGGATATATTGTAATGTTATTTAATATAGTTCCCATTGAAATTATAGGTTTGCTAGAGTAAGAATAACATAATGCATATTTTTTAATTAAATATATATCTTGACTTAGAAATATAGAGGTCTATCAATATCCTCAATGTGTCAGTTTATGCTATTCATCTATATACAACTGAAGCTGAACCACTCATATATTTCTCCAAATATACATTGATTCTTATTATTTATCATTATGACCTGGAATTAGCTTCCCAACAATGTCTAATATGTTTATTTTCTCTTCCAATTAAAGTAATCAAAAAAAATAAATTGATGACTGCAGAAAAAGCTTTTTAGACAAGAGGAGGAGTTCTATAATAACTGTGAGAATTTGAAATACCATCTGACTATTCTGATAGTTTTGAAATATCTAGAATTGAATAGACAAAAACTGAGTTTGCATTGTGAACCTGTTAGCATTATTGAATTGAAAACAACATAAGAACATCAGAACAAAGGAAAAATAATTGATGCAGAGCTGAAGAAGTTGAAAAGAGTAAATACTTTTTCACTGATACTTACATATATGTATTGCAGGACCAAATGGAGAAAAACAAAAACTAAATATAGAATTACTTTTTCTATTTTTTCTCTCATATATAACAATTATTAAAAAATCCTTCTATGCATGAGTTGTACATCCAACAGTCCTGGAAGTATACGTGCTATATTTTATATGATCTCAGAGGCATAAACACACAGAGTTTATTATTACTGACTTATTCTCTTATGTTGGGTTTTCCTCCACTTAACTACATTATATAGTATGATTAAGACAAAGTTGACAATATGATAAAATGTACAAACACACACACATATATATATATGTATAGTATATGTGTGTATATATTCACACTATGTTTTACAAACCTTTGGGACTGTAATTGTTTATGCATTTACTCACAAATTATATTAAATGATAAAAAACCAATATATTAAAACACAGATTTCCAATAAATGTAATGCATCATCATATCAATAAAATGAATGATAAAAATCATATGATCATCTCAATAGATGCAGAAAAGGCATCTGACATTCTTTCATGATAAAATCCTTAACAGATTGAATATAGATGAAACATACAGCAGCATAATAAAGGCCATATATAACAAACCCACAGCTAACATTATACTCAATAGAGAAAAATTGAAAGTGTTTCCTCTAAGATCAGGAATAGACAAGAATACCTACTCTCAGCAGTCCTATTTAACGTTGTACTGGAAGTCCTAGCTAGAGCAATTAGACAAAACAAAGAAATAAAGGCATTCAAATTGGAAAGGAAGAAGTAAAATTGTTGCTATTTTTTTTTTAACCATAAAATTGGGATTCAATGTCTCTCATAAGAATTTTTGTGAATTAAATTAGAAAATATAGTAAAGGTACTTAGCTCAATAACTGACACATAAGGAGAGCTTCATGAGGGTAGTAGTTACAGTTTCTAATTCAGTAGCTTCATATAATATTTCATGTTTATACATGAAATTATACAAAATGTATAATCTTGTAATCTTTGTAGTTTCTCAGTTTTCTTCATGTCTATAATCACCCTGAATATTTCAAACTGTCTTCTTGCTAATGTGCAGAGACTTTACCCAGCATTCTTTTAATTACAACAAAAGAAAGATCTTACTGACTCTTGGGCTTCAGTACCATTCAATGAGTGTTTCAGTGGTCTCACAATGAAAACCCAATGGGCCTGTGGCTTTTCTGCTTTAATAAATGGGAAGCCACAGGAACCCATACAGCTCATTCCAAAGTGTCCCTCTGACCTTTTGTGAACACTTTTGTATAGTTTATTGACTGCGAAAACAAGTGAAGCAGAAAAGAAGAAATAAAAACATACTTCTTGATTCTGTGTAGAAATAAATTACATTTATCTTATGTCCTGGTATGTGGTTAGGTTATATCTGTTTGCACGTATCCATGTATATAGAGGAAATCCATAACATAGAAAAAAAAATGTTCTTTAAACTTCTGAATTTGAAGAAAAATGTATCATACAATGTGTTTGGAATATTCATTTGGGTAAAATATGATTAAAATTTCAAGCAGATTTCCAAGTAATACCCACCTAATCTGACAGCTGACTATCTTGCCTATGTTTTTCTTTACTTACGAAAATCTAAAGTGTGTCCTACGCTGTCTCCCTGAGTTCTACTTGTCCAAAATTCCCCCCCCCATTTAATAAAACATCTTTTATTTATTTCTGTCTCTCTACTCTCTCAATTCCCCACTCCCCTATGTGGGATTACCTCATGTAGTACTAATTCACAAGTGCTTTTCTCAGGGTCTGCTTCTGGAGGAACCCAGTCAAAGACACATGGGTTCCAATTAAATGTATAAAAGAAAATCTACAGCATTGTGGCAAAAGTCAACAGTTACAAGAGAACATGTATTTTTAAATTAACTTGTTTTTAATCTTTGTTGGCAAAGCCAAGTTTTCTTGTCTTCCGTGAACTATCATAGTCAATATAAGTAAAATATAAAGTTCTTACAATGTCAAGAGAAATGCAACAAAATACAATTTAAAATTGCACCTACCATCTTTTGGTACTAGATATCTATATAACAAGACCACTTGCTGTGTAAGAAACTACTTTAAAATTGTGGATGGCGGCTGCTGGAAATCATTACATAGAACGGTATAACTTATATACTGTCAAAATTAGCTTTGACAGCAAACTGAGAATGAAGCATTGGAGCTTAAAACCTCTATTAGTATCCAGATAAAATCTCCCAATATTTCTTGAATTACAAAAAGTATATATATATGTATGTATATATATATTAGAATTAAACTCCCTGGTTCCATTTAGTTAGTGGGTTATGCTGATGCTTGGCCCATCTTTCATGGTTACATCAACATGTTTTGTTTTCAAAAGCTTTAACCCAGAATTATGAATCAAATGAGACTCTTCTGTAAATGGTTTTAATAAGAAAGAATCTATGGTTCATTCCATATTAAGAAGAACTTTAAAATTAGATTGCTAATGCTGTCTGTGTGTTTCTGTATTTTTCTAAATACAACAGAATACAAATAAAGTATTGTATATTTAGGAGCATAGTGAATACTACAAAATTATTTTATACCCTTTTAATTTAGAATAGTTTTATATTTGCAGAAAAATTGTGAAGACAGTTCAGAGAGTTCCTATATAACCAACACCCATATCTCGCTATTGTTAACATCTTATATAAGTAGGGTATATTAGTCACACATAATAAACTGGTAATGATGCATTATTTTAACAAAACTCCACTTGTTATTCAGATTTGCTTGGTTTTTACCTAATGTTCTTATTCTGTTCCAGGATTCGATCGAAGAGACCATATTTCATTTAGTCACCATGTCTCCTTAACTTCCTTTTGACTGGGGCAGTCATTCAGATATTGCTTATTTTTGGCGACTGTATGGGTTTTGAGGAATGATGGTCAGGAATTTTGCAGAATTTCCCTCTACTGAATTTTACTGATGTTTTTCTCATGATTAGACTGGGAATATGGGTTTGGGGTACAAAAACCACAAAGGTAAAGTGTACATCCTACCAACATGACATCACTGTTGATCTAAACCTCGATCATCTGGCTGAGGTAGTGTTTGTCAGGTTTCTCTTATCCATATGCTATGATCACCCCCCAAACCTTGTTACTTTGAATCAATTAAGAAAAGGAAAATATTTAATTTTACCTTAATTTATACTTTTCTGACTCTCTTCTTTATGTAGATTCAAATTTCTGACCTATATCATTTTCCACCTGCTTAAAACTTCTTTTAACACTTTTTTGCAAAGAAGTTCTGGCAATGAATTCCCTCAGTTTTTGTTTGTCTAGGATAGTCTATATTTCTGCTTCCCTTCTAAAGGATAATATCACTGAACAGAGAATTCTGAGATGGTGGGTTTTTCTTTTCAACATTTTAAATCTTTTACTCTGCTCTTTACTTGCTTGATGTAATTTCTCTTTTTATTACTCTAGAGGTAAGGGCTTCTTTTATTTGGCTTCTTTAAAGATTTTCTCCTTGCCTGTGCGTGTGTGTGTGTGTGTGTGTGTGTGTGTATGTATGTTTTCAGTTTTAATATGATATGTGTGAGTGTTTTGCTGTTGAGGTTTTCTGGATTTTTTATTTGTTTGTTTTGGGTTTTGGCATTTATCCTACATTGTGCTTTCTTAACTTCTTAGATTTGTAGTTTGGTGTCTGTCATTAATTTTAGAAAATTCTCTACATTTATACTTCAACTGTTTCTTCTACTCCATTCTTTTTTTTCTCTCTTTTTTTGGTAGTCACAATTTATGTTACACCTTTTGAAATTTTTATACAATTTTTGATGTTTTCTTTCTTGCTTTCTCTGTATTGCAACTTGGAAAATTTTATTGACCTATCTTTGACATCACTGATTATTTCACCTGATATGGTGAATATAGGATGGACCCATGCAAATAATTCTTTAATTCTATTACAGAGTTTTCAATTTCTGGCATTTCCTTTTGGTTCCTGCCTAAAGTTTCCATTTCTGTTTGCATTAGCCATCTCTTCTTGCATGCTATGTACTTTTCCATTAGAGCCCATTACATATGAATCAGTCAATTTAATTTCCTAACTGATAATTGTAACAACTGTATAATATCTAATTTTGGTTCTAATTCTTGCTCTGTTAATTCAGGCTGTGTTTTCCCTTGCCTTTTGGCATGACTTGTACTTTTTTTTGAAAACCAGACATTATTTATCAGGTAAATAGATAAATAGACCTATAGTGTGAGAATTTATGTTACTCTCACTAGAAGTTGGACTGTGTTTAATGTGTTCTTGTTTTTTTCCTCATATCTTTCTTTTGGCTTCCCTAAATATGCCTCCTTATAGAGTATCTGTGACTTGTAGCTATTCCAGATGTTTTTAACCTTTAATTGAGATATGATTCACATTATTATTAAATTTCACCAATTTAAAGTGTATGATTCAGTGATTTTTAGTATATTCACAATATTATGACACCATCACCACTATTTACTTCCAGAACATTTTCGTCACCCTGAAAAGAATCCCACATTCATTAGTAGTTACAACCAATTTCCTCTACTCCACATCCCCTAGCAACCACTGATATACTTTCTGTATCTTTGCCTTTGCCTATTCTGGAAATTTCATATAAATGGAATTGCACAATATGTGTCCTTTTGTGTCTGACTTCTTTCAATTAACATAATGTCTTCAGGATTCATCCATGTTGCAGCGTGTATCAATACATCATTCCTTTTTATGGCCCAGTAGTATTGCATTGTCCAGATATAAACAGCTTATTTATCCATTCACCAGTTAATGCACATTTAAATTATTCCCACTTTTTGGCTATTGTGAACAGTACCACTATGAACAAGTTTTTGTGTGAGCATATGCTTAAAACACTCTTGGGCATATACTAAGAATAGAACTGCAAGGTCATATGATAACTCTAAAAATAATATTTTGAGGAACTGCCAAACTGTTTTCCACTGTGGTTATACCATTTTACATTTCCACCAACAGTGTATGAAGTTTCCAATTTCTACCTCTTTCAGTTCTAATTCATT
The DNA here is from genome assembly GCF_009873245.2 of Balaenoptera musculus. Classification (NCBI taxonomy): domain Eukaryota; kingdom Metazoa; phylum Chordata; class Mammalia; order Artiodactyla; family Balaenopteridae; genus Balaenoptera; species Balaenoptera musculus. The sequence continues at coordinate 42,913,017 of NC_045788.1, forward strand.
ATTACTGGAGCCACCCTCTTCCATTCTTTCTCCTATTCTCATCCCTGGCTGCAATGTTCCTAATATATTTCCTAATATATTTTCCCGTTCACTGTGTTTTTGTCACATTTAAGCAAAATAAGAATGCTATAGGGGGTTGTATTGGGAATAATGTCCTTCCTCCAGCAGAGATAAGGCTATGGCAGTTTTTCCCCTGGAAGTTAGGCTTTTGTTATCGAGAAGAACTTGGATATATTTCACAATGATTATTTTCCCCTACCCTGGCCAGAGCCAAAATGATGTATTTCTCAGATCTTCATCGTGAAAACCATATGCTCATTTTTGAAACAATAAAGCAAGCAACAGAAAAAAGTAGTAAAAAAAAAAAATCAGGTATATAGGTATATTAAAAAATAAAGGAATATAAAACAAAAAATTCGTGGTAGTGGATCTACTTATGAATAGAGAAGAACTAAGATGCAATTGGAGAGCAGACAATATATAACTTCAAAGGTACTTGTAATCATCTACAAGCTTAATCATTCTTAAGCTAAATGGTTTTGCCTTACAGTTATGCTTGACATCATATAATATGCCATGCAAATGCTTTCACATTGTCATATCTATACAGAAATGCAATAAAGAGTAAACAGAAACAATTTTACTCACATGAGATAATGCTTTACATTTTTATTTTAAGAGGGAATACATTAAATTATGCCTGAAATTAATAAAATCAAAAATTAATCAAAATTAAAATAATTTATGATATACTTTTCCTCATAAACAGAATTATTAGTTCCTAAGTTAAGAAAAACAGATTTCAAATAATAATGAGGGACTGTATCTTTTTTTAAACAATGATGATTTTTAAAACAGCAGTGTCTAGGTAATATAAAACTAATGCTTTTAAGAATTTTTAAGATTCCAACATTATTCCCTCCTCCTCTCATACCAATTTCATTACCTCTATTATTATTTTATTTTAATTTCAAGGTTTATAATATTTCTATGGCCCATAATCATAATTTCTGTCTGGAATTCCATGTTTAAATTTAGTTCATGCTTATTACCATTCAAAATATGATGGTTCCTTCAAAATTAAGCATGTTTTGAATGTACGTGAGGAATGAGGTATTCTTTGAGCGCTCTCACATTGAGAATTTTTGTCTAATTTGTTTCTTAGTTAAAGGGTACATTGGATTTAGTTAAAAGGCCATGGATTTAAAGAACTTCCATTTCATGTGTAAAGGCTGAGGATATGCTAGAACTTCTACTTCTTATCTCAACCCCTAAATGTGTTAAAAGCAATCTGAAAATAAAAAAATAACATAAACTTCATCAAAAACAGGAAGCTGAATATTAGCAGTGTCATAGACAAGAGGAAACTTTCTTAAGAAGAAAAGTAGATAGATTCTTACTGGAGCAGGAACCCCTACCCAGGATGAATGAGAAGAAAACTGTAGGAAGAGTGGTAGAGCCACACGGACAGCTGTGCGAAGCTGGAAGCAAAATATGGACATCTTGTATGATTAACTGGAGTGCTATAAACGGAAACAGCCTACCTCCAACACAATACCAAAAACTCAGCATGATGCAATGGGTAAGAAGTTACCTGATTCTAGCCAAGAGCTGTAGTTTAATTTTGGATTGGTATGATAAGCTGTGTTTCAGTTAGCTGATGTCACTAGTGAGAAATAAGAGTATCGTTAGGAGAACTCTGTCAAGTGGCACATCCTGACCCTCAATCCTTCCATTCTTTCTATTGGACACATGAAACAAGCTTGAAAGATCCAAGGTAGTAGCTCCAATCAACACCCCACCCTGACTCTTCCCATGGCAGGCTGGACAAGGAGATGAGGCAGTTGATTTAAGGAGATTATAACAAAAAAATGAGAGCACGGTCCAGAATCACAAAACATTTGGAGCTACTTCACACTATAAAAAAGGAACAACAAAATCCGTAAGTGGAAGATCTTTTCACAAGGAAAACATTCAAATGGCAAAAAGGAACTGAGGTGGAATAAGTAAAAATCCATTAATTGTAAAAGTATACGGTGTTATTTCTTGACTTAGCAACTTTAAAAAGAATCTTTTTTTTTCTAACTAGAAAAAACAAGGAATTGTTGTAATTAATGTTACCTTTCAGAAATATTATAGGATTTTCCCTTGAATCTTGAAATGAATATGGAATTAATTTTTCACTGATTTTTTTATTAAAAATATTATTTCTTACCACTCAGACAATTTCATTATGAAGTCTCAAGTGTTTTACTTTTGTTTTTGTTTTTAGTTTTAGTTTGTGAACTTTCCAATTTCATGGATTTCAAAAAAAAAAATTAATAAAGCCCTCAATAAAAGTAGATGCCATGCCCTGTAAGGGAAGAAAAAAATCCTTTTCCTTCTACCCTTCTAAATTTTCATCATGGACCCCTGTAACAAAAGACAGAGTTACAAGAGAAAAAAAGACCTTTATTAGCATGTATATTTCATATATACATGGGAGAGACTCAGGGAAAGAGTAACTCAAAGAGATGGCTTAGAATTCAAGCTTATGGGCTCTTAAACAAAGAAGAATACATTTATACAGAAGTGACAGGAAAAAGGAAAGAAGTTTTAGGCTTCCTATGGCCGCAATCTGAAGGAAGATAAATATATGGGGACAAATTAATACAGTAAGGTTTGTTTTCAGATTCCTCTTGTATCTGAGAGGAATATATCATATTCAAATTCTAGCAGTCTGGAAATAAAATTGCTTATATATTCTGGTTTAGTTTGTATATTGATAACATTTTCAATATTCATCCTTACTACTTTTTTCTTTTCTTTTAATCTTATAATTCTGTTTAACCTCACAGTAATAATAAATTATAATTTTTTAAAATACATATGCTGAAGTTGTATCTAAAGGGTAATAAACATAACAGTGGCATTGAAGATATAATTTTGTTTTTGTTTTTGGTTTCCTGTCTGATCCTCTAATAAAACAACAATATTAAGCAATTAATATTAAAAATCTTGCTAACATTTTTATGAAAAATGTGTGTTCCAATGTATGTCAAAATATAAAGTACAACTTCAAACTTGAAAATAGTCATTAATGCTTAAAGATAGTAAAGATGAAAAAAGGAGCAGTATTACATATATCATTATAAATATCAGAAAGAATATGTTTGTCTTGGCAATGACAAAAACCAGAAGGAACTGCATTTGGTAATCCTGAGACTAATTTGCAAAGCTTAGATACTGGAAAGTGATGTAGCACTATGGCTTCAGTGCGATTTAGAGGTTAGGAAGATCACTCTGTAATTTAAGGCAAAGCCTGGAAGTACTCTATAAACATTAGCAAAAGAATTTACAGTATTCTGTCAATACTAGTATGTGACATGCTTCTCTAGAGCCAGTGAATTTGTCATGAAGGTCTCATTAAAACGGAGTGAGTGTGCTGATCAAATCACAGCTCATAAGTCATGGAACACATCAAGGCTACACAAATTATGGTATTTCGTTGTTTTTCTTCAGATGGTTCCTTGACGAATTAGTAAAGTTAGAAGCTTGATTTTTTTTTATTTCTTAAAGGTTTGTCAGAGGAATTTTTGAAATAAAAGTTAGAAGTGTTTCTGTCCTTTAAAAATATGGTCTACCTTTTTTCCATCATCAGGGCACCACTGCGACAACTGGAACCTTGACTCAAACTATAGCCAATTGTCTTACTTGAGCTTGTAGAAGAAATAAGGATGTTCTACCCTAACCCAAAGAGAAAAATTTAGACATGACACAAGAGATTATTCATAACCCCCATCATCACCTAAGGCTTTCATATGAGTGAGTCAGTTTGAAAAGAAGAAACCACGAATATAAAGAACTGATTTCACTATTTTATAACTTGCTACAAAATAAATGTTTGCTTATGTTTATCAAAATTGGAAAGCAATGTTGTTAAAAACCAATGTGAGGCATTTGGTCTAAGATTCATTTAAGAGAAAAACATTGTTCCTTTTTTAAATAAAAATGTATTAATGGCATTACTGCTAATGCAGTGCAAGTCACATGATGCCATGTAAGAGATACTTAAACCAAAAATATTAATTGATTACATAGCAAAGTGGTAGCTTAAATTATTTGAAATCTGTATAGATCTACAATTACGAGTGTACAGGATTGTTATTTTAAAAACACATGGTTAATTTTCTGTTTGGTCTATTCATCTAAAGACCTACTAAAAATTTCCTTTTCAATATATATAGTTTTCATTTTAGAGTCATGAAAACCTGTCTGCTTTCTTCTCTTTAGCGTTTTTCTCCTAAATATAGTTAAGCTCTAATTCAGATTAATTATTATTTCTTCAACCTATTAGGCAAAATTATAAACCATATTTATCCCCAAGTTTATTCTTAATAGGTTACATTAAAAAAACTTGGCTCAATCTCATTTATTCCAGTGTCTATCTAACATTCATCTCTCATGTCATTTATTTGCTTTTCAGAGATGCTAATATAATACTTGTTTTTACTATTATTTGTCTTGAGCCAGTTTTTACAAAAAAGGAGATAAAATATGAATTCTAATAATATGTATTATTTGAAAAGTATTATTAAAAAAGAAAGTAATTTAAAATAAAATTGTCCCTATAACAACACCCCAACATCCTACCAAATGATTTTCTGCAGTTTATAGTTGAAGGAATAAAGAAGCAGTCTCATGATTATGGTACGCAATAGCGAAGTTACTGTTAAAATGTAAGGAAGTAAATGTTTTTGGCCATTCTGTCATATACTATATATGATTTTTTCTTTCTTTTTCTGCTCTTCTTCATTTCTCCTTAATCATAAATTCTGATTATACTCTATCACAGAAACCTTTATTCTCTGGTTTTTTTTATACTTATCACTGCAGTGTTTTGCTATTAGATTAGGTTACTGTGTCCTTGGTCATACAAGTAGGTTCTTGTGGTTCTTGGGAATACAATACGGAAGACAAACTATCCATTTGGTTTCCTTTACTTCTTGCTAGATGCACTGCATTTGGAATTCCAGATGGCTGTACAACATCTATTATCCTTTTGGCTGTCAGAGTTTTCCCCCATGTATATTAGCCCATAGTGAAATATTGCAATTTCTGTGTTTTATTTTTCTTTGTATTATTTACTACCTCATTTCTTCATCTAAGTTTGTCAGCTAGAATTCAGCACCATATATCATAGGTAGATGGACACAAACATTAAAAAGCACCTTTAATTCTAGGGAAGAAAATTTGATTCCTGGAGTCATAATCAAGTTGCTCTTCTTTTCAAGTTCTCTTTTTTATTAAAATTATTTATTGAATTGCATGGTACAGTGGCCTAAAAATCAGTGGACCTGTATCCAAGTTATAACTTTGCCACTAGCCTGCTATGTGATATTGGACAAAGTCATTAACCTCTGTAAATTTCTAATTTCTCATCCATAAAATTAAAGGGCTGATATGGCAGGGGAAAGTACATATACATATTTTGGTGTTTAGATAATCCTTTTACTGAAGAAATGTACTTTAAACAGTAAATGTCTTTGCTTGAATACAGTGATAAGTATCAATCAATCAAAAATGTATTTAACCAAATATGTTATGCCCAGTATTATATTAATGAAGCTACAGGAGTACCACAAGATGTAGCTTGAGTAGCTCAAAAAACATAAAATCTCATGAACAAGAGAAATTAACCTAATTATAGCAAAAGATTATGCATATAAATTGATAAAACATATGGTACTGAAATTGAAAGTACCAGATGTGGAATATATTATTTAAGGTAGACTCGAAGCACATGAAGAAATTTAATGTGACACAGATAGAGGTTACAATTCATATAATTCATATATAAATATATATATATACATATACACATATATATTTAGGGTGTGTGTTTTAGTATTGGAATCTTAAATAGGAAATAATAGCCATTGGCTGGATCAATATCTGTGTTTTTTTCCATTTTTTTTTAAATTTAGTTTTCATTTTAACCATTCCTATATTTTATCACATTTACATTTTTCTGATTAATGAGGTTAATTAGGTTTAATTGTTTACTTTCATACTTTCTTTTGTGAAGTGGCTATGCAACTTATTCTCAAGTGATCTCTTTGCCATAAGATAATATTTTCTTTGATTTTTGAATTTCTTTTTTTAGATTTGCTGTAAGAATTGTAGAAGTAACTAGGAGAATTGATTAGAATGATGGGCAACTTTAAATTTAACCTAGACTCCATAAAAGTGATTTTGAAATACCATTTTGCTTCACTTTCATTCATCATGTCAACTATTGGATTCCAAACTTTTTAAAACATAAATGCACCATTTTATTGAATTCAATATACTTAAAATATTTACTTGGGAAAAATATATATTTTTTAATGAATGGAGAGAGCAAGTGAGGGAGGAAGTATTTTTAGTCATTTTAATTATTAATGAAGCAATAATAATTGAGGTGAATCATGCCATGATAAAAGCATGTTACAAAAAGTCAACTAGGATTTGAGGCCAGATTTTCTCAAGTAGTAGATCTGTGATCCTGGGAAAATAACTGAGGCTGTTCGTTCTTCTATAAAGTGAGAATTATTGTTAGTTCAGGATTAAATTAGGAAATTAACAAAATTGTATTGCTCTGAAAACTGTTAGTAATATTTAAATACCACCACTACACATTTTAAGTCAATAAATGAATGGAAATACAGATAGGCTATAATATTAAAGATACTTTTCTAAAGAATAATGACTAGGACTGCAATTGTATAAATTTTAGAATGTGGAGAAATAGAAAGTTCTTGCTGCAAACTCAATTCCCTACTAATAAAGAAAATCACACCAAATGTAGGTACATGGTGTAAAGATAGCCTAGGAACTCCCCAACATCAAATTTTTATATTACATTAGTATTCAAATAATTATAATGCAAAGTTTTATATAAGTAACTGTTAGTGATTAAATTATATAGGAGAAAAGAAGGGGAAGTTTTGCTTCTCAGCTGTAGCTAGGTATACATTCATGGAAGAGGCAATATTGGATTGTAATTTGAAAAATGGATGAGATTAGGGTAGAAATTTTGCTTAGGGAAGGCTGAAACACACTTTGTGCTATGGAAAATAGGTTAAACTGGTAAGACAAAAAAGAAAAATGAAAATATGTGTTCAGGTGGACTGAAGGGACACAAAGAAACCAAGGGATGATTCAAAGATCTTGTCAGAGATGGTGAGTAACTAAGGCATTAAAGTTCAAGGAAAGATTTAGAAATGTATATCCAACTTAACTTAAAATACAGACTAATGGTACTGCATGTGAATTTCTAGAAAAAGAAAATATTGCCACCTGTAACTTAATGTAAATACTAGGCCATTTACAATAATGCTTAAATATGACTCTGAAAGGACCTAGTTTAAAAAATTCTAAATGACTGACAGTTAAAAAGATAAGGTAGCTGTCATATTAATAATTAAAACATACATATTGTGTATCTTAATAGGGTCTGAAAGAAAGCATATAGTAATTTCAGAAACTTAATATTTGAAAACACTTAAATATGTGTATAAACTTGTAATAACCCCAAATATAACCTGCATATATTTCACCATAATATTATTCATTGGGATACCACATGAATAACCTGCATGTATTTCACATAATGTTATCCATTGGGAAAAAACGTGGTCTGTGGTTTGAAATGATACAGATTGCCTTTCTGCCGACTTCACTAGACTATCTATATTTTAAGGAATAATGCCAAATTGATTACTCACTTAGAATGTATGAACACTTTTTTTTAATATAAAAGCTTTCACTCATCATTGAGGTGATTCTAATTATAAATCTATGGAAAATATATGAATAAGCATGCATTATTTTTCATATGTAAGTGGTGATATACAATAAAGTGCAATATTTCATTCCAACTGTATGATAAAATTTCCATAACGTAATAAGTAAGATAAGAGAAAATGCACCGGGGCTTCCCTGGTGGCGCAGTGGTTGGGAATCCACCTGCCAATGCAGGGAACACGGGTTTGAGCCCTGGTCCGGGAAGATCCCGCATGCCACAGAGCAACTAAGTCCGTGTGCCACAACTACTGAGCCTGCTCTCTAGAGCCTGCGAGCCACAGCTACTGAAGCCCGTGTGCCACAACTACTGAAGATGTTGCACCTAGAGCCCATGTTCTGCAACAAGAGAAGCCACAGCAATGAGAAGCCCGTGCACCACAACGAAGAGTAGCCCCCGCTCGCTGCAACTAGAAAAAGCCCACTCACAGCAACGAAGACCCAACACAGCCAAAAATAAATAAATAAATAAATTTATAAAAAAAAAAAAGAAAAAAATGCACCAATTTGAAAAAATGCCTTAAAACCCACTACATATGGAAATCTGAAATGCATAATGGAATAATTTTAAGCCTAAAGGATCTCAGTCACTGTCAGTATCTGGGCATTACATATGTGAATTTGACACTGGGCCTAGTAGGAGTATCAATTACAAAATGGTAGATATTTATTGGCTATTCTAAGGTGCACTACTTTTAGTCTCATAAGAGGCTGAGCATTATAGTAGCCAGGAGATTAGGTTTCTTCCTGATGTATGCAGATGTTTAGAATATCTGGGAAGTTACACATGAGCTAAGCCAGCATCTGGGTACAAAGTCTGATCTAGATTAAGAATAATAACTTGTATTCAGCTTGATTTATTCTCACTTTGGTTTTCTACTAAGTCAAAAAATAAAGAAAAAATAGGATACACTGAGTAAGGACACTGGTAAGTTTGTGGAAAAGGTCCCCTGGGTCCTTCCAAGTCCTCACAAGTGAAGTCACAAATGCTGGGAGCTGTAAAGAGAGAGGTGACCACAATTCAGAGCAGCATATCATCCCTGACTATTGTCTTTGATAAGATGAGGTTTGAAAAAGATCTCAAAAATATCAGAGCTGGTACAATATCTGCTTTTTAAAAAAATAAATGGCTAATTAGAAATAAATTTTTTAATAACAATAATCTTTGAAATAAAATTTGTATATAAAATACCCACAGTTGCACACATATATCCAGTAATCAGTACTTTTAATATAATATGAAGGAGAAAATAAAATTAATTGTAATGAAAATATATGCCTCACCTCTGCAATAATGAAAATTTGCTCAGGCATGATTAATAATATTCCCAGCAAATTAAAGCTTTGTACCTTCAAATAATAGAAAATGAATGTAAAATACATAATTCTCTGCAAGCCATAGACTACAGTTGTGAACACAATAATCATTCACACCATAGTCTTCTACTTGGCTCAGTTTGGACATGAGCTTAATACAATGTGAACCAAAGTTATTTATCTGGTGCATCACATCATTTCATGAAAAGTCTCCAAATACTTTTCCACCTGAATTTTCTGACAATGATGACAGCCCTCACTCCTCATTTCCATAATTGAATGCCATTGACCTTCTGAAACTTTCCAACAAACTAACTTCACTATTTTCAATAAAAGATAAATATTCCTACTTGTTATGGTACTTCTGCATTTATTAGAAATACAGTATATCTTTTAAATCACGTTGGTGTTGCTTTCGCTAGTGGTCTTGTCACAAAATTGCATTGTTTTTGGTTGGTCCAATCTTCCCCAAAGCTCTGATGTTTTCAGTGCATGATTTTGCACAGCACAATGTGTTTCATAAAACCATATATAATAATTATAGCAGAATGCCTAAAGAGCAACATGTGCATGAGTTACGGTGAAGTGCAAGAAACAGAAACCACTTAAAGTAACTTAAGCATAAGTGATTTAATATAAGTATTGGTGTGTATAAAAATATTAGTTTGAAGGAGAGGCTCTAGACTGGGACTCCAGGAAAGACACCAGAATAATACAGAACTGAATTAGAGGACAGTATACCTTAGACCACCATGAAATTATGCTGAAACCCAGCCTTGCCAATGCCACGGCTGCAACTTCCTCTAATTACCCGAGAAGCTGGAGAATGGACACCCATATCTGTTACCCAGAATAAGAAACTGTACTGGAAAATTAGGAAGCCACCATCAACACCAAACTATTTCTTGTCATTAAGAACACTGGAGTCTAGAAATCATAGTGTTTTTTGCAGAGAACTCTCATTTGCACAACCATACTTGTCACCAGAAAGAAAAAAAAAGGAACAAAATGCTCTCTGATTTCCTTCTCTCTTTTGAATTGCATGCTAGTGCAACTGTTACCAGAACCTAGTGCAAGCCAGAAAATCAGCAGTAGGGATATCTGTGATATGTAGCCTTTAAATAAGCATCTCCTCAAACTAAAAGGAAGTAAGTGAAAGCTGAAGGAGACAAACCATAACATGCATCACAATACATAATGTTTGGACATGACTACAATAGAAGACAAAACAGAGTAATCAGATATTTACATCTATTTATATTATGCTTGCATTTGAGTGATGTATAAAGACAGAAGACATTCCATATGTCACATGTTCTCACAAATAAGTAGGACCCTAATTAGAAGTGTTGTGTCAATAAATACCTATCCTAAAAAATGAGATAGAATGCATGAAAGAAATAGAATTCCAATGCTGAACTTCTATCACACAAACACATATCAATGTACAATTCAGGTATTAGCAGTGGCAGAACGAGGGTAAAGTGACAGAGGTGTCTGCTTTGCATGTAGGCAGTAAATATGTGCATTGTTTTATTATGGCCTTTAAATTATAACAAAATAAGACCAAAGAGTTTGGTTTTTTAATTAACCTTTGTATCAGCAAGTCTAAATAAAGTCAGAGATAAAATCTAATTCCCCAAAACTCTTTTCTGGTCTAAGCTCTTAACACCTGTTATATTAATATTGGTGTTATACACACCAATACTTGTATTAAATCACTCACCCTAAGTGGTGTCTGTTTCTTGTACTTAACTGTAACTCATGCACACACTGCTATTTAAGCATCCTGCTATAATTATTATATATGTTTTCTGAAGCACCTTGTATTGTGCAAAATCATATATATATATGCTTTAAATTAGTGTATTTTGTGAGTTTTCTGTTAATAAACTATTGTATTCTACATGGAACTTAATTCTAGAATGCTCAGTTACAGTTAGCCTCCAACACAGCCTCACACTCAGCTACATGGTTTTGTTTCAAGAACAAGTTTGGAATTGTTTGGATCCTTGTGTAGTTCCTGTCTCCAATACTGTGGGACTACATATTCCTGCACTTAAGCAGCAGATTTGGATAAAAAAAGTGGTAACACAATAACTGTAAACATGAAAGAAAAAGACTTGTGTTATTTCCATTTTGATATTCTAAATATATGATTATGTGGAGTATTTATTTGTGTTGAAAATGTAAAAACCCAAAGTTATTTAATCTTTTGATATGCAGTTATCTTTATTTTCATATATTTCACTTTCAGCTATTGCCATCAAGTTCCATCATAAATCAGATTAAAGTGAACTGTTTGAATTTCTTTAAAAATAGCATATAATATGACTTGTTTTATTAACATTTTTATAATGGCTAATTTTTTTTTGCTAGAAAAAAATAATGGCATTGAGAATATTCTAGGTTTCACAAGATATCTAGGAAAAGTTTACTTAGAAATCACCTTATTCCAGTTATGTTACAAATTCGCTTTCTAATCATACATCTTTTGCCTAAAAGGATTTGCAGCTAAGTCAGTTATTAGAGAATTAGCTTAAAAACCTGATGAAATTACAATTCATAACTAAAACCAAAGAAGAATAGAAAATACTAAAGAGTGAGTGAGCTCTCCTTTTCCCTTTACTCAATACCGATTATTTTGTCAGAATTTAAATGAGACTAGAGCAGAGTTTAATGTGTCTGAGTTTTAACTTTTCTCATTGTCTGCCCTCCAGTGACCCTATTTTAAAAAATAGGTTCTACAAATACAATCCACTGGATATCATGGAATATTATTATAAGCATATTTTCTAGGGTTTCTTAGTATGTCTAAAATAATCTAATTGTGTATTTGTATATAAAGTAATCTTAACATTTTTCCATCTAAAATAAAATTATTTCTCATGGCTACATAATCCTGCTGATTATTCAGAACCCAAAATTACATTGGTGTGCAGTTGATTATTGCTACCTCTCAGGGAATAAATAATTAATAATTAGATGTGCCTAAAAAATGATATAGTACTTTGTGATATAGCTGTGTATTCTGTGTTTACTCATAAATCATACCGAAATTTCAAACATAGTCTAAGTCATGTTTATCAGACCTTCAGTTTTTTATTTAAATTTTATTTTATGCTTTGGAAAAAGCAAACTCCTAATTTCTTTGATATGAATGAGAAAAACTGATATGCATCAGAATAGTGTAGGATATGATTGTTAATATAATTATTTCCAAGCAGTTATAATTGATGTACTTGGATTTTATTGGTAAGTAAAATGCTCTATTTGTTTTGTTTATGGCTAGATCTTTGGAAAAAAAATGTTTCTCCATTGTACAATTTTAGCACTACAAATGAATTAGCTTAATTTCTCCTTGGTAATGAAAGGCCTACTCCATACCTTTCTTTGCCTAGAGGACGTTAGAGAATTCTTCTCCCGTTACATTTTCCCTGCCCCTAGCTGGTACTATATCTGTCATGCAATCCAGAACAGTCCTTTTCTTTGTGTAAGTGGCAGTATCAAGGATTTATGGCACCTTCTCCCTCCTACTAGTGAGGGGAGAATAAGACTCAATATATTTTAAAATCGAGTATAAATCAAAGTTGATGAAAGGCAAACTTGAAAAAATTCCATATGCCTATAAAAACACCCAAACATTTGTGAGGATTTCTCTTTATACCTTTACTAGATGGTGGAGAGCAGAAATGAGAGGAAAGAAAATTACAAATCATAATTTCAACTAACTTCATAGATCTCATCATTAGTGAAAACTAAGGTACATGAACACTTTTTGATGTGATTTGGAACAATCAACTTTCCTCTCTGAGATTTTTTTTTTTAAACACAGGAAAGGGACTTTGAACAAGAGGATGGCTGTGTGGAGTGTATGAGTTTCCACGTCTGAGGCATCTATCCAAATTCCAGGTCTGTTACATTCTTACTTATAATACTTACTACAAGTTACTCAGCTTCTCAGAAGCAGTGACCCCCATTTCCATCCCTGGGTATTGCTATATATGTAAGTATTTCCATTATGGACCAAAAAAATCCCAGTATAATAATAATACTGCCATCACATTTTCCTTCAGAAGCTATACCACACTTGTAAACATTGTTTTTGGAGAGATAATACCAAGAAGAGATGTCATTTTTTAACAGTGAACTATACACAAAGTCAACAATGGAGGAAGAGTTACATCTGCATTTCCTCTGCATAAGGTCTATCTTTTAGACATTCAAACACAGTTCCTCTTTTGAATCTATGTCTTTATGAAGAGATTAGGGTTAAATATATCCATTTACATTAAAAGTGAATTGTGTCTTTATGCTTTTCATAGTTCCCACATTTCTATTTGAGGGAATAATGTGATATCAGATCACTTCTCTGCTTTTATTGGATAAGAGTTCAGTGTTCTATTAAATGGCTTTATGGTAGGTTTGCTAAGTTCCTAAGATGTCCTATCTATCAAGGAATATGGCATGTAGTTGTAAATGATAGCAATTATTAATAAATTATAATGATTTTGTTTTGAAATAGTAAGTAAAGAATTGATACTATTTTTAGATATATTTCTATTGTATAATATTTGTCATTTTCTACTGTGTTGAACACTATTAGTAATGTTTACTTATGTTGATTTTAGAAGCTACCACTAAAATAGAATTTGATTTTACTGAAATTTTAAAAACTCCTATGACTTTCATTTGTATTGCTACACTTTAAGGTGAATTGTGCAGTCCAATCAAGCTGCATTTATTCACTAATTTGACCATTTACCTAACAAACTTATTTTCAGTCTAAATTTCCAATAATAATACGAGCTTGTAATAAAGTGCAAAATCTTAGACTCTCTGGTATTTTCATTTCTAATTCTCTTTATTTTAAAAAATGTTTTAATGATTTTACATTCTGGTGAATATTGCCTTTCCCTGGCTACTTAAAATTGAAATTTTGATATTTTTGACCATTGCTCTGTTATTTCTTGACACTTTCAACCATTCTTCAAAATCCACTAGAACAAATATTATCAGTAGATTGAATGCCTCAAAGAGTTAATTTTAAATTAAAAAAGTAAAACCAAACACAATTTAATATCCTAAAGATAATAGGCATTGACTTACTTGTTATTTACAATAGATATTATTTAACTCAGGATACTTAAGTGGATTGACAGGGAAAAAGAAGACTGGAATATATAAATGGTCTAGTGGTCAATTTTTGTGATCTTGATTTTAATTTGGAAAAGTAAATGAATTTTTTTATATATTAAGGATCACTGAACATTTATTCCTCAGTGATTTTTAAATACCTGTCCACATCTGTCCTTGAAACTTTTCTTTCATGAAAGAATACATTGTTCTCAAGCTGATTTTAAATACATAGAGAACATCAAATTCTGCTAACAAGGCAGCCACTGTCTAGGTCTTTCACCATCTTATCGATTTCAAATAATGCAATTAAACAAATTTATATATATTTATTAACTATAGGCATTATGTTCAATTATATTACTTCAATGAAGCCTATCTACCCTTTCCCCTACTGCTTTGTCCAAATTTATGTTCACTGCATTATTATTATTTTAATTGCTCTATTAATACTCTTTATAATATAAAGTAGAACTAAATATCAAATGAGGAGAAAACTATGATTGCACCAGCTTATTGCTTTGAGAAATATTTCATTCAGTCTGTGGGTCAAAGACAGAGATCTCAGTTATAGCCTGTCAGATTCCCTGAGTTTAAGAGTTAAGAGTCTAGAGGAACCAGGGAGGCTAGAGTTTGCAAGGCAGAGTATCAGAGAAAGAGGTCTTCACAGAGAGAGAAATCCAGACAACAGTGGCAGAACCCCTAAATATCCAGACAATACTGATAACTCATAAATCTGAGGAAATTATCCAAAGCCAGGAAAAAAGAAAACACCTGAAAGGATTAGAGGAAATGGGACCCATATCCTGCACAGTACCAGGAATAGTGCTAATTGCCAGCAGTCAGACTGGAAAATTTCACAGTTCATGGGGAATTGGATACAGTATTCAGAAGAATTTTTTCTTGGGAGTGTGGCATAATTAGCTCTTTGCTAAAAACTGATTATGTCTTCCTAACAAATCTTAAAAGCCATACCCAAGAGTATCAAACAGTTTTCAAGCAACTAAAGTGTCTCCCAGAACAAAACCCAAGAATATTTATAGGAATACAAACTATTCAGCTTGATTTAAAATAAAATTAACAATTCTTGGCATCAAACTAAAAATTACTAGGCATGCAAAACCAGGAAAATATGAACACACACCAATGAACTCAGCTTCTCTCTAAACAAGTCTTTTTTAAACAAAGAGAAAAATAAACCCCAAAGAGACAGAACAAAAGAAAAAATAAAGATCAGATCTAGAAAATACAAAAGAAATTTAAAAAATCAGTAATGTCAAAAGATTTTTTTGAGAAGATCAATATAATTGATAAAGTAAGAGTAATAAAGTAAGAGTAATAAAAAAAGGTTAGAGAAGTTACAAGAAATAGCAATACAAGGAATGAGACAGGTGAAATCATTACAGATATTACAGATATTGAAATGAAAATATGGGAATATTACAAGGGAAATTGTAATTTTTCATAATATGTACATTATGCAAATAAATTCTACAACCTTAATGAAATGGACATATCACTTGAAGGACACAAACTCTCAAAGGACACTCAAAAAGAATCTGAATAAATCTATATCTATTATCAAATAAACACACCTGAATTTAGGGAGAGATTATGTTTTTCCCAAAAGAAAGTCTATTGCAATAGAGAGAATACAGTGATATCAGAAAACTGCAAGCATCACACAATCAAACAGAAAAAGACTTTCTATCATAGATAAGGAGGGGTAAGCAAAGACAAGCAGGATGTTTTAAAGGAACGTTGGGCATCCAGAGGAAATGACTAATGAAGTCAGATAAGAAAAGTGTCTCACTGTGGTCAGCCGATTCTCTGGATAAGTGGATGAAGCAGCATGTTCCACTTTTTACAGCTTGCTCAGGCTTGGGAACAGAAAGAGTTCAGGACATAGTAAGAAGGAGAAAAGCCTAACTAAAGTTTGGTTAAGACAAAGCAGACAGTAAGAAATGGGCAATTGTGAGCCCATTATGAAAGAAATTGAACTTATATCAATAGTTAAAAATCATTTCACAAAGAAAACTCCAGGTTAAGATGCCTTCACTGGTGAATTCTTCCAAACATTTATAAAATAATTCCAATGCTAGATACATTTTTCTAGAAAATTAAAGAAGAATACTTCTCAAGTCATTCTATGAGGCCATTTTATGAATCATTATTCTAAAAACAAATACAGACAAGCACATGAAAATAAAAGAAAGCTTCAATACAAAATCCCTCGTGAATATAGGCACACAATTTTCTAAAACAATTTAACAAATCGAATGCAAGATTATATAAAAGGGATAATACTTCATGAGCAAGTGGAATTTATTCCAAGAATGCAAGGTTAATTTAACTTTTGGAAGTCAATCAATGTTAGAGTATCAGGAACTCTAATTCATTGCTGGTGGGAATGCAAAATTGGAAGACAATTTGGCGGTTTCTTACAAAACTAAACATAGTTTTATCATATCACCAAGCAACTGCACTCTTATTTATGTGTCCAACTGGTTATCCACACAAAGCTTTTCACTTGAATGTTTATATCAGATTTATTTTTAATCACCAAAATTTGGAAGAAACCAAGATGTCCTTCAGTAGGGTAATGGATAAACAAATTGTAGTCAGTCCTTACAATGAAATACTACAGAGCAATAGAAAGAATGAGCTATTAAGCTATGTAAAATCATTGATGAATCTTAAATGCATATTGCTATTTGAAAGAAACCAATCTGAAAAGGCTCTGTACTGTGTGATTTGAATTATATGACATTCAAGAAAAGGCAAAAATATAAAGATGCTAAACAGATCAGTGTTTGCCAGGAGGTTGTTGATACAGGTGGGTTGAATGGTGAAGCACAGGGAAGTGAAAGTATTCTAATTCAGTACGATACTCTAATTGTGGTTACATGACACTCTTTATTTAGTGCAGCCTGGAAGATTAAAAGTAAAAGGAACTGTACATAAATACTGCACTTTAGTTGATAAAGTTGTTTAGTTGTTTCCCATGGGGGTACAAGTTAACAATTGTGGAACTGCTATACCTGTATACTGAAATCAAACAATTAAGTAAATGGATGGTGGATGGTGGATGGTGGATGGTGGATGGTGGATGGTGGATCCAGATTTCTCACTAGACAGGTTATAGATTAACAAAAGGAGGAGGCAGAATGAATCACGTGTTAAGGACTAGAGTTGGAGACACGAAGGCAAGTTTATCTTAACATAAATACAGATGGAGAGAGAGAGGGGAAGAGAGAGATCTATATACATGGGTTAGTATACACACAGCTGTATCCTGGTTTAACAGCTGAGAGGACCTAGAAGTAATGACACTCTAGTAGCAATGAGCACACTTGGCTTCCACATCTTGGTTGCTAATATTTGTCTCCAATAACAGAAAGAAGGGGTCCTTGGAGAAATGATTGATTTTAGAATGTAGGCAGGAGTTATACAATTTCTCCCTAATTGATCTGTAGATTCAATACAATCCCAATCAATATTAAACAGTCTGTTCTAAAACTCATATGGAAAAGCTAGGTTAGTAGAATAGCCAAAGTAACATTTTAAAAGAAATACAAAATTAGAGAAGAACACTACCTTATTTCAAGATCTACTTCAAGACTCCTTATAGCAATCCAGACAGTGTATCAATATTATGGGCATAAAATAGGCAAATATATCAATAGAACAGAATAGAGAGTCCAGTACATCAATGTACACAAAACTATTTTTGAACAAAGATGCAAAGGCATTTCATTGGGTAAAGAATAGTCTTTCAACAAAAGTATTTTAACCAATCGAATAACTGTATTATGAAAAAAATTAACGTTGACCTGTATCTCACATCATGTACAAAAATTAATGTTTTTAATCAGTCAACAAACCATTACTGCCTTGCTCTGATGCCCAGCATAGTGCTTTGTCCAGGATAGGTGCTTAATAATACTTCCTCAATGCTGAGCATAAATATTCCCATTTGAGAAAATGTACCTGGTATCTTGAAAATTTCTTTCTTGTTTGTTTTGGTTGTGTTTGCCTAAAACTTCTAGGTGCACCTTTCCCTAAATTTCAGAAGCCTAGGGGAATCACAGTTCAGGTTTTCTTTTAAATCTATAGCCATGCATTCAAAAGAACTTGCTTAAAATGTGATAATGTGATGTTTTATGGGGACCTCAAAAAGAGCCATTATGTATTGTTTGCTATAAAATCACTCTTTTTCCTAGCTTCACCATGATGCAGCTTCAGAATGGCTCTTTTAAATGTGCGTGAAGATATTGAATGAGGTATTTGTATCTTTGTTGATAAGCATAAAATATTTAGGATTGTTTCCGTGTGTCATTGATTGACAATTATATTTAAATTTAAATTTGGTGGCATTCGATATTTATTTTCTCCAAGCTCATATAGTATTGTAATCATCTGCATTATTTTCATTAGGTTTATTTTCATGCCTTATCACTGTGAAAAGTTGTCTGCAAGTTTGTTTCCTTTAAAGGTTGAGCTGCTTTTCTCTGTAAAAATTCTTAAAGTGATTGAATACATAGTACAAACAATTCCTTCCTTTGCATAAAGTGTATTTGAACATAAGATTAACTTTATTCTTAAGAACAAATATATTAAATACATAGTCTCTGGATACATTTATAGATGGAAATAGACATAGCTGTATAGATAAATGGATAAATTGTTCTAGATTAACAAAGATAAAATCCATCCATAAAAGACCATATTTCCTTAATCTAAAAATAATCTCAACCCACACAATTTGAAATTAGCACTTATCATATCATATATTTTTGTGTTCTTTTAATGACCACTAAGGCACTAGGGCTACTGAAATATTATGGTTTTTAATTTGAAAATGTTATATCAATCATGAAGGGAAGAATGTATCTATAGTGTTAGAAGAAACATGTTTTCAAACCAAAACTCTGGAGGGTGAAAGAGCATGTAGATCTGCCTCCTCAGGCTTTTCCGTAAGAAAGTTGTTTTCAGAGAGTTTATTTATTCATTTAACACATCTTTAACAAGTACTTATTTTGTATATATTAAAAATGAGTCAGATACCAGAACAGTTTTGCCGTTTTTAAGGGTTCATTTAAGAGTTCATAGTGTAACAAAATATGCATAGGATGCTTTAAAGTTCACAAATACATTTTACATGCATTTAAAAAATTTTATTATCAATTACAGAGTGATAGTGTTTTTATAAATAAGAGGTACAGAAAATCATCATGTTTCAATGAGAAGTAAATGAAGTAAAACAAGTCTGTACCCCTAAAATTCAATACAGAACTCTAGTAGGTTAAACCATATTGTGAGGTTATTACCTCTAACAACTAAACAAATCTTGATGTAGTGCCCCATTTAGTAAGAATGATCTATCTATCTAGGGCAGTATAATCAAGAGAAGAATTTACAAAACATTTTACTGAAGCTTCAATTTGTATTTTTCAGCCTATTCTAGAGAAGGGACACTGAGCAGTTTGAAATGTCTCTTCTTTCTTACTCAACAATGTTCTTTTCCTTCAGTTTCTTATGATGATCAGAAGGGCTCAATTCTGCATCCCAGTGGTATCTTAATGGCTGTTCACCCCTGTTTCAACAGGTCCCCTGGACAGTATCTTTTTGCTTCCCCTTTCCTTGGCCTTTTAAAAATCTTTTTCTCTCAGTTTCTCACACTCAGCCTTTTCCTGTCAAGTTTAACAACTTTCAGCTCATCAGATTTATGAAATCCTGGAATGCAAAATGAGAAGGAGGAAAAGTGGCTTTCAGAGTTCTCTGCCCACAGTATGCAATAACTGCAAGATAATTAGATATTTCATATTGCTCAGAGTAACATTTTTGTGGGCATCTCCTGTTCTACATCATGCTAAAAAAGTATTCATTAATTACTGTTTCATCATATACATATAAATCACTGACCTATTTTAGCAGGAAATGATTTAATATAGCAAATTAAGTGCTTAGAGCACCAATAGAATGTGTCAAAGAGGAGCTGACCTCTAAGGAAATCATGAAAGATCAGAATCACAGGAAGCCACCTCTGAAAATCTCAGCTGCATTTTAGCAGTAAAGCAGGTATTTGGCATCAATTCATCAGAAAGCTGATGTGAAAAGCCTCATCTGCCATTTAAATGTGTGTCTGTCTACTGTTCTTTAGGTAAAATAATGGTTTATCCTTTTCTTTCACATAAGTCTAGCCACTCTCCCGGGGAAGAGATTACACAAGAGCATTGAAGGTACCTTACTATCAGAAGGTAGTGATCATTGGGAACTATTTTAAAAGATGCCTGCTACAGATATTTTTCAGAATGGCTCTTAAGTGATTCCACTCATTATTTACTCACTTGCACTTAGAACTGTGTTCACAGATCTTAAGCTGGAATGTTTCATTTTTGTTTTTGATATGTTACAAACCATTCAAGCATCTAATAGGTTTAGAAGACAGTGGATTATTTGGAGCTATTAAGTGATATTATCAGGTCAATTTTGAAGCTGAATCTGCTCTCTGTACCCTGACACCGAATTAAATCTCAGAGTTTTGGGTGAAGTAGGAAAGAATAGCTTTACTGCTTTGCCAGGCAAAAGGGGCCCCAGTGGGCTCATGCCCTCAGAAGTGTGAGTCCCATCCTGGAGGGGGTAGTGAGAAGTTTTAGAGTAACAGTCTAAAGAGGGTGTGATCAGCTTGTGGACATTCTTCTGATTGGTTGGTGGTGAGGTAAGTGGGAGTCCGCATCATCAACCTTCTGGTTCCAACCGGTCTGGGGTCTAAGTGCTTGTGGGCAGCATGCCTTCATTAACGTTTGCAGGTTTCAGTCTGCAAAACAGCTCATAGATATTGTTGTGTGTATCACTAGATGGGGAACCAGGACCTTGCCCCGACGCTGCACTATTGTGTCTCTTGACTGTCTCGCATCCCCTCCCTTCCCTAATTAACAATTGTTTGAACCTGCCCTGGAACTCAGGGAAGATCATGGAGGCTGAATGAAGCCTCTTTCCTTTAATCAAAGAAATGGGGGAACAGAAACGCTTTTGTGCCCAGGAGCCCCACAGGGTCCTGCTCGGTATCAATTTCAATTCTGCTGTTTTTCAGTTTGTTGAAGCCACTGAACTGCAGTTATAATGCCTCTTTTCAACATTATATTTAGCTCAAGGTGCACTCCAAGGGTAAGCTATAGCTAGTAAGATAGACTTTGGTGGTGCCATGGCACATTATACCGAAGGCCAACTCTTACCACGCTAGAACTTTAAGACTGTTGCAGCAGCCACGTTTCTCTTGGACTGCTCAGAGCTCTTTACAGTGATACAAAGTGTATTGCAGATGGCTTCCAATTTCTTGTCCAGCATGTAAGGAGCTCCGAAGAGATCACTGTGTCCTAACAACAAATATAAAGCTGAATAAACTGAAAAATCAACAACTTTTCTTAGATCTGTCTGAGGAGTTCAGTCACAGGGCAAAGCACTGCTCCCCACATTGGAGAGACAGACAGGCAGATACGAAGAATCACAATGTAATAGAACAGTATCCCCATGCAGAAACCACCAAGGAACAAGTATCAGAGTAGGAAACCTGAACTGTATTTGCTGATTGCTGGAGGCTCAGAGCAGTCAAATTGGAGAGCTAACAACTCCAGTGGAACCCAGTCAGAGGGGAGTCCTCACACTTTTGTGAGTTTCATCTTTAGGACCTCTTCCAGGTTCTCACAGTGAAGATCAGAAAGGAAAAAAAAAAAAAAAAAAGAAATCCCTCCAGCTTTTGGAAAGGAGAGAAGAAAAGTAACCAATTTGAAATATGCCAGAGCATTGTGTTCTTCTTAACAAGGCCTACCCTCAAGCAAAACTATTTTATCACAACCTAACCTACTGAGGTTTTATCAGAGCCTGACCAACCTGGGTGAAGGGAAATACCCAACTCCAGGCCATTCTGTCCCATCTAAAGCGGTCAGAAAAAAGAAATAAAAGACAAGCTGAGAAGCACTAGTGGAGTTCACAGTTTAGGGCACAGGCTAATCAAATTGCTGAGAACCTAATCATAGAATTACAGAATACTTCCCCTTCCCTTACACCTTATCACTACATTAATAAAGGCCTATTTACTGCAGTTCCTTTTAACCTGTATATCATGTCTGTGTTTCAATGAAAAATTATAAGGCATAATAAAAGGCATAAAACGCAGTTTGAAGAGACATAGCAGGCATCAGGAACAGACCCAGATATGATGGAGACGTTGGAATTATCAGATCATGAACTTAAAACAACTATGATTAATATGCTGACGGCTCTAATGAAAAAAGTAAGATAACACATAAGAAAAGATTGGAAAGTGTAATCAGAGAAATGGAAATTCTAAGAAAGACTCAAAAGGAAATGCTAAAGATAAAAGAAAAAAACACTATAATAAAAATGAAGAATGCCTTTGAAGTACTCATTAGTAGACTGGACATGGCTAAGAAAAGAATCTCTGAGCTGGAGGGTGTGAAAATAGAAACTTCTTCAACTGAGAAGCAAGTAGGACAGAATATCCAAGAACTTTGGGACAACTACGAAGAGTGTAACATACATTCCCTTCTGGGAATACCAGAAGAAGGAGAAGAAAAGAAAGGAACAGAAGCAATATTTGAAACCATAATGACAGAATTTCCCCCAAATTAATGTCAGACACCAAAGCACAGATCCAGGAAGCTCAAAGAATATCATGCATATGTATACCTTCACCTAGGCATACTATATTCAAACTGCAAATAAAGAAAAGTATATAAATTAAAGATAAAGAAAAATCTTGAAAGAAACCAGAGGGTGGGGGAAGTGTCTTATCTGTAGAGAAGCAAAGATAAGAATTGCATTCAACTTCTCCTCAGAAACCATGGAAGGAAGAAGAGTGAAATATTTTAAGTGTTACAAAAAAAATAATGAACCTAGAATTCTGTATCATCTGAAATTTTCCTTTAAAAGTAAAAGATAAATAAATATTTTCTCAAGCGAAAATTGAAGGAATTTGTTGTCAGTAGATCTGCCTTGCAAGAACTGTTAACAGTTCTTCAGAGAAAGGAAAATTATATGTCAAAAACTTGAATTTAGATAAATAAAGGAAGAGCATTAAAGAATGAATAAGTGAAAGTAAAATAAAAACTTTTATTTTTCTTAACAGATCTAATAGATAAGTTTTTAAAAATAATAACAACAATGTATGCAATGATTATAGTTTATATATAAGTGAATTAACTAACAGAAATGATATAATATATATAAATAATATATATATAATTATATATATTTATATATAATATATATAAAAAATATTTATATATATTATTATAAAGTACTTGCCCTACACATGAAGAGGTATAGTGTTATTTGAAAGTACACTTGGATTAGCTGTAATGTATATTGCAAACTCAAGGGCAACTGCCAAAAAAAGGTCGGGGGGGGAGAAGTGTAATTGATATGATAAGAAAGGAAAGAAATTGAATCATATAAAATGCTCAGTTAAAACTACAAAAGGCAAAAAATAGTAGAAGACAAGAATAGGAACAAATAACAAGAGCAACAAATAGAAAACAGTAACAAAATGGTTGATATCAATCCAACTAGATGAATAATCACTTAATAGTCTAAATACACCAATTGAAAATAGAGATTTTATTGACATAGAATAAAACCTAAAATGCACCAAGACAGAGATTAAATTTGCTTCAGTAAATTAAAGTTAGATTAAATGAATGACTAATGTAAAGAAAATAAATCAATAAAAGATAGAGATTGCCAGAATGGATCAAAGAATAAAACCCAACTGGAAGAAATCCACTTTAAATATAAAGACATATATAGATTAAAATAAAGTGATGCAAAATGTATTTCACATCACAACTTGGAATATGTACAGAAGTTTAATCTGTATCTAGTTAACATATTCTTTCTCCTAAGCACCCACATCTCAATAATTATATGGGAGAACAAGATGACGGAATTTTTATTCCTAATTGTTTTGAAGTGTAGAATAATATTATTTTTAAAATAGTCCATTTAGGTAGTTTTTATTTTTTTAATTTTCTTTAAAGACAAACTATTGTTATTAAAATATCAAAAGACTTTGAAAAAATAAAGATATATATCAAGAAAAATTCTTGAAATGAAAGGAAATGTTACATTATGTGTTGGAAAAATTGCCTCTCAACATTCAACACTGAGACGTGAAGTAAAGCAGAGAGACCCCACGGAGTAAAAGCCTCATAAAATAAAGTCTAAAAAAGAAAATAGGGACTTCCCTGGTGGCACAGTGGTTAAGAATCCCCCTGCCAATGCAGGGGACATGGGTTTGAGCCCTGGTCCAGGAAGATCCCACATGCCGTGATGCAACAAAGCCCGTGCGCCACAACTACTGAGCCTGTGCTCTAGAGCCTGCAAGCCACAACTACTGAGCCTGCATGCCACAACTACTGAAGCCCGTGTGTCTAGAGCCCGTGCTCCACAACAAGAGAAGCCACTGCAATGAGAAGCCCTCACATCACAATGAAGAGTAGCCCAGGCTCAACAACTAGAGAAAGCCTGCACACAGCAACAAAGACCCAATGCAGCCAAAAATAAATAAATAAACTTATTAAGCAAAAAAAAAAAGAAAATATAATGTAAAATATGTTGATATAACTAAGACAAAATTTAAAAACTCCCACCATCCATTATAACTATTACATCATAAAAGAAAAGGCATCTTGAAACAA
This sequence comes from Balaenoptera musculus, assembly GCF_009873245.2. NCBI lineage: Eukaryota > Metazoa > Chordata > Mammalia > Artiodactyla > Balaenopteridae > Balaenoptera > Balaenoptera musculus. The sequence continues at coordinate 42,938,015 of NC_045788.1, forward strand.
ACAAAAAGCAATAAAGAATTATCTTTTTTAAGGAAAGTCTTTTAAATTGACAACATTGTTGCCTTTTTTGCATGTCACCATAGACCCGTGAGCACTTAATTGCTACCTAGCACTGGCCATACAGAAGCAAGCAGAAACCACTAGCAGAGGTGGCGGGAATGAGGGAACGCATGACCCAAGAACAAACGCAAGACTTCCTCTGGAACCTAGCTGGGAAAACACTCTTGTAATAAGGATCCATGATTCTTATGCATATATACATATATGATTATTTGTACCTTTACCACCTCCTGAAAAATTTTAAATGATCAAGAAAACTTAAAATCATCAAACGAAGGTAAGAAACTAAGTAGCAATTGCAGTCCAAAAGCTAACTCCTCAAGTGGAGGCTGAGGTTCTGGGTGGGTAGGAAAGCAGGCCCTCCCAAAAGACCTCTCTCATCCAGGGTAAGCATTCTGGGCTGCTGCCCGCTACAGGGACCCCTGTTGGCCCCAAGCTGTAGAGCAGTGCATGGGTTCTGGGGGATGACCAGTGAAGTACACTTTGTTAGATCTATGAGCTGATGCTGGACTGTCCTATCTCTCATCTCCACGAGTGATTCTCAGAATGACAGGCCAAAAGGAATGGATTCAGTTCCCCTACCATGTGCAGTTAGGTAGAAATGGTTAAGGAGGGTATACTAACATGTAATTAGAGCACAGAATCCCGCTCTTAGTTTTTGAAAAGAACACTTACACATGCTGCTGTGCAATACTAATGCCTAATTCGCTGTAATAGAGTAAGTAAACTGAACTAGAAATGCTGGATTGATATCCAATAATAATAATAACAACAACAATGAATAACAATAATAATAATAGCTAACATTTATGAAGCATTGACTATATTGCAGTCATAGGTTGAGCTCTTTATTTTTTTTTTTCTTGGAGTATAGTTGTTTTACTAGGTAGTTTTTATTAAAGAAAAGTATTTTCTTCCTTTTTTTCTCTTATTCACTTTTCTGTGTTTCTCTTTCTAAGGGCATGTAATGGAGTTTTAAACATCACTATTCAAAGGCTAGTTTTGGCCTTACATATGAACAGGCTGGTTTCCAATACCAGACTTGAAAAACAACTGTTCTTCTGGCATGAGCTTTTGTAGTCGTTATCAGGTACGCTTTGATATTTGCAACCTTTTGTTTGGACAGTGTGCAGTAGCAATCCTTGAATAATTCATATCACCTTAACTTCCACTGGATGAATATTCCCACACTTTTATCATGTCTTGCATAAAACCTGTAAGCCCAGGGTTCCATTCTCAATTTTCTCTACAAGATCAACTTATCCTGCCACACTTGGCATATAGCAAGCCCATCAGCTTTCATTTCAGTGACTATAGCCCACCACAGCCTGGCCCTCAGGGCCTACTTCTCTTGCTGTGCTACAGGGGAACAGAACAAAACATATCTCTTTGCCCTCACATTATTCTCACTTATCCAGTGAACTCAGCTTCTCAACACCCTGAGAAGTAACTAAAGTTTACATTTTATTTCTTTGCTTTCCTCTCATAAAAATACTTTTCCCACACCCAGGAGTAGGTGATGAATATCTTTTCCTATATTCTAGTTTCTTCCTTCCTGATTTTAGCTTATATATTTTATCTAAGTATTAGGTGGAGTCACTTATTTGAGTACTCTGGATTTGATTGTTAATAAGTCAAGTCAGCCGTTAGTGGCTTGCAAGACTAAGAATGTGTTTCATAATCTTATTTCAATCTGAAAAAGTGAATTAGTTACATATTTAGCTCTGCACTACTTCTGCAATAAATTATATCATATTTTCATACGTGTCATCATCAATTCCCATCCTCAAGCCATTCCAGACACATGAATTCTTAGGATACTTTACCAAAGGAAATAATTGTTTCCATAAAAATTTTATTTGAATTCTTTACCTTGTTTTTAGCCATTATCATTGTAGGTTGAGGAGTATTGCCCCTCTTTTACTAGGATCTTCTCCACTTCTCAATAACATAGTTCATTTTTAGAATAGGGAATTCTGCATGCTTTCCTTTGGTTTGTTACTTTGTATATCACATCTGGCAGAAATTCTTTCAGCTCTCTGATGTCTGAATGATATTCTTTCTTAATGTTGTTTACAGTTGCAATTTTTCCACTATTTATGCATTCATTTGATTACATTAAAAGTAGAATAAAGGATTTTGAACCTTAAATTCGTGGAGGAAGGAATCTGAATCATGAGTAAATAGCCTGGCTCTTCAGGAAGCAACATTATTTCTTTAAGGCCACAAAGGTACCAGTATTAGCAGTTGTATATCACCAGTGTTTCAGAAAGTAATTGTTTGACTCTGGCTATTCAGTTACAGTTTCTACTTGCATTGCAAAGAAATTCGGTAACACACAATTTCAAGTAAATTTTTAAAATAGTGATAATCATTCATTTTTTTCCCCTAAATTAACATTATTTCCTATAAAACTGGCATGAGTGGGTCTGGATAATAATTTCCAAAGCCATAGATGTTTGCAGAAAATTTAAAGCAATTAAAAGAAAGACTGTAATGAACTAGTAGAATCTGAAACAAAATATATATGAGATCAGATGTACCCACTTAAATGTTAAACACCTCAATAAATACCTGAAGTTACTAGTAGTAATATTAAAAAGATCAGTTTTTTGGGGGGGAAGAGGGGGGTATTTTCCTAGATTCTACTACCGAGAACATATTATTGAATGATTATTATATTTATGAATGCCATAATTTTATTCATTATTATTCTTAATGAACTTCATGGAATGACTAGAAAAAGAGTTAAAACACTATAATGTGAAAAAGATTTGCATATTCTTAAATATTAAGTTACTAGCTTTAACCTCCAAAGCCTGGTGTGTGCAACCAAAAATTAAACACATTTCCCTCTATAATTTTTAGTGTTTTACATATATAAATGTTTACGGATATAAGGTATATATAAATGATTAAGGCTGGATTAAAATAATAAAATGGAAATAGCATACAATTTTTAAAATATAAGAACTATCGAATTATCTCCTTTATTCAAAGGAGGTAACTATCAAAAGATAGTCCCTACACATAAGATTAAATAGGTACCTGTCATTATAGTACAATGACAGCATTCTGAAAGCATCTCTCTAACAAAATGATTTTTTATCCAACTGTTCTTGCCTTAAATTATGCCAAAATTTATTTCTTTAACTTAGATCTCTGCCTCCTGCTTAAAAAAACAGGGATCCGTTAGAAGTACTTTTCTTAAGTGTCATTTGTTCCTCCACAAGAGTATTTTGACTCAAAAGAAGCTCTGAGAATACTAGGAACATGCGCCAGTCTAGAAAGAGTGTTACCTATACACAAAGGGATGATGGTAAAATGCCAGATATGGGATGTGGCTTAATGGTTAAAATTATGGTCTTCAAGTTCAGAGGAACTGAAATCAAACTTTAGATTTTCAATTTTGTACTATGTGACGATGCTGAATCTCTGATTTTTCATTAATAAGAAGGAAAAAAAATTCTATTTCATAAGATTTTTGGAAATTAAAAGGGAGTATGTTTGTTAAGAATGTGTTCCCCTGTGACACACACACACACACATGCACACAGTTATATCAAAATATATTTAGCGTACCTGAACACAGTGAGATTTTTCCATTATTCTGTTTTCCTCTCAAACTTCTTAAAAAACTTTATTTTGATTTTGATTTTGTTGGAGTATAGTTGATTTACAATGTTGTGAAACTTCTTAATTCTTGATTTCTACTTGGATATGGCTTTTTTTTCCAGAAGGTAAAAGTGAGTAGCAGAGCCAAAGAAACAGATACTTGTTTTTCTTTTACTTTACTGATCTCTGCCTAAAGAGACATTATTTCTAAAACTTTTAAAATCAAATACTGTCTATTATTTTTCTTTGGACTTAAACCCTACTTTGCTTTTTCTATGTTAATATAATTGTACATAGTCGTGGGCAAATAATAAACACAGTTTGAAAGTAAACAATTAGAGCACGGTATGATGAGCCTAAGTCATTGCTAGGAGGGAAACTTATGACTTAAAGTACACATATTTCAAAGAGAAGAAAGCTTAAAAATTTGTGACAAACTTTCATGTAAAAAAATGTAGGAAAAGCAAAGTAAATTAAATGCAAAATAAAGTTAAATTAAAAACTAATAAAGATAGCAGAAATCATTAAAATAGAAAGCAAGTGAAATATCCAGAAAATAAAGACAAAAAATTATATGGTGGAAGAAAAATAACATTGATATGGCTACAATATTACCCATTTGAAATTTTATTGAATTATCTTCTAAAGATGAACATATAACAACCTTATGGCAAGCAATTCCACCCCTACATGTGTATCAACTAAAAAAAAATATGTGCAAGAATATTTATTAATATACAAAATCTGGAAATGAAATGACAACCAATATAACAATAGGTAAATAATTATGAAATATTAATGGAATGGAATACTTCACTGCAATTTATAAAAAAGATAAAGAACTACTGCTCTGAACAATGATATGAATGAATCTCATACAAACTGTGTTGAGCAAAAGAAGTCAGATGCAATGTAGTAAGTGGTAAATGGTATAGTCCCATTTTGTCACATCAAAAATAGGCTTAAGCAGTTGATGGTGATAGAAATCAGAATAGTTGTAACTTCTGGGGAAGAATTAACTAGCAAGGAGCAAAAAAGAGCATTTGAGGTACACCTGTGGCTGTTTCTTGGGTTCCTTTGTGTATGCGCACGTGTATTTCAATAAACATGACACTGAAGATGTCATTAAGATCAGATTACTCACGTGATAAAAATTGAAAAGCGCATGAGACAAAATAAATATAAATGTGCATTAAATAAATAAAAAGATGGTTACGTTTACTAATAAAGATATAAATATACAGTAAATGTGGTATTTTTATCTTTAGAAAGTATCTAAAAATATCCAATCCATTTTTGAGGATCCAAGCCATCTGGTATACTATTGGTAGCATTATAAATTAATGAGTTTTTTCTAGGGGGCATGGTGATATTATGCATGAAGAATAAAATGTGTGGATTCTTTTTAAAAAATGTCACTTCTAAATATTTATCCTAAGGCAGTAATGAAAGAAGTGTGATCATATTTATGGTAAAGTTATTGTGTTAATGAATTATTAACAGTAAAAATAGAGAATTTCATTAAAAAGCATGCTTGGATTAAAAATAGGATCCTATGTAAAGAAAATATAAGCAGCCTACTGAAATGAGAAAAGAAAGTTTTGGTTCAGTGGTTGTTAATACATTTTTTCCATCTATTTCTTCTATTTCTTTGTAACTTGTGAGATGATGAGAAAAAGCAGGCAGGGGGTTATGAGTGTCTCTGTTTTGCTTCTTGTTTATGCTAATTTTCTGATTATAACATATGCTTTTTACCACCTTCTCTCGTATACCCATATGTGTAATATGGCCCATTATTATAAATCTAGTCATTTGGAGTAGGAGGTAGTAAAGACACCATCACATTTCTCAATAAGATTTCATGTCTGGAAGGCAAAATATTTATAATTTTGAAGGCATTTGCAATCAATATTGCCTTATACATTAAATATGCATGTTATGAAGTTGTTTATATATACAAAATTATGTACAGTATTATCTTCAACTAATATCTCCCTTATAGACTTAATACATATTCAAACATTCTCGATGTTTTAGAGAAAACAAAAGGCTAATCAAAAAATTGTATGAAAGCAGTCACTTAAAATTAAATTTTTTTTTCTAAGAATATTGAAGGTGTCTACAACATTAAACCATGTTTTAAATTAGCTTAAACAGTGAGACCATGTTTCCAATTTCAAAAAAGCTTGATCCAGAGAGATTTTATCAGGCGATAAAGCAGACAGTTTATAACAAAATTACTATGTATGTAGTAATAGTATTAAAGCATAGTGAGGAAAATGGTAATTAAGCAAATTATATGGGTAAAGGGAAAATATAATGAATATCCTTTTAGAACTTAATAAAAAATAATTGCATATGGTCTGTTGACATTATCCTGTTTTGACATGTGGGGGGAGGTTATAATTTTCTAGTTACTATTGTTTTACAAATACTCAAATCTTAGAAAAAAGTTAAAAACAAAATTATCAAATATGAGGTTGAGTTTATACAACTATTGAAAAAATTCTACCAACACATTTCTTCCTTCCTTTCTTCCTGGAACTGAATATTTATTTGGTGTAAAGTAAATATTTCATGCTAATAATGTAGTTTTTGGAAATACTGTTACAAACCAACTACAGAATTCTGTAAGTTTGGCACCTTGAGACAACCACATTTTATCTAATACCATTTTGGTTAAAACACTGACTCTTACGTATGCACATCATGTACAGGTATAACACTCATGCAACAAATATTTGTTGAATGTCTACAACGGAACAGGCACTCTGGCTGCTTGAGATACAACAGTAAACAAAACAAAGATCCCTCCTTTGTGGAGTTACATTTTAGCAGAGGGACAACTAGTAAAGAATAAGCAAATAAATACAGAATACATTGGCGGGAAATATGTGCAAAAGGAAGCCAGAAAAGAGGACTAGGTAGCCCTGTCAGGGGTGAGGGGTGGTGGCAGTATTAAATAGCAGTGAGGATACATTTTATTGAGGAAGTGAGATTTGAGCAAAGACTTGAAGATGGCAAGAGAGTTAGCTACTTGGATATCTGGGGGGAAATGATGCAGGCTGAGGGAATAAGTAAAGTACACTCTGTCAGTAAGGAGCATTGGCATTTTCAAAAAGAATGAGGAGACCCATGTGACTTGAGAGAAAAGAGTGAGAAGGAAAACAGTAGATGACACAGAAGAGGGGATAACAGGCAACTAGATCAAGTAGCGTCTTTTATCGAATTGTGACAACTTCAACTTCTACTCTGAGTAAAATGGGAAGCCACTGCAAGATTTTGAAAAAAGGGATGAGATGATATGTGCTCATTTTTGAATGGATTCCTCTTGAGAGCTGTGTTGTGAATAGATTGAAGAGGAGTTTTTGCAAGAAGGGAGGACTTGGGAGATTGAGGGTTGACGATGGCTGAGGCCAGGGTGGGAACAGTAGAGACAGGGAGTGGTGCTAAGATTCTAAATAGGAAACACAAACTTCTTTGAATTGAAAAGGGGAACACGATGTTATATACTGTTTAACAGAACACACTTCTCTTAAACTATAGGTAATATATTTTCATATCATTGACTGTTTTCTATGTCATTTTAATATTTTCATCCCATCCTATTACCTAATATTTTAAACATTAAGATATTTCTTATATTTAACTGTTCAGTTAAAATTTTGAATGTATCTCTTGATCTTTGCTAGGAATAGATTAATAGAAGAGAATGTGCTGGTTCGAAAGTTTGCACAATTTAAAAAGTTTACATTTTTGTCCAAAGACCCTCACAAAGTGTATAACAAATGCATTCTTATGTGACATATTTAAGAATGCTCAACATTTGAAACCTCCTTAACACTCAGTGTTTTGGGGGTTTAAGAATACTATTGAGAATACTATCTCAGTTTTGCAATTTTTGACTCCTCAAAAGGTAAGAACATTTTTCATATGTTTCTTGGTTTTCTCTCTCCCTCGCCCTCACTCTCTGTTTTTCAATATATAAAATTACTAGGCATTATTTTTAAGATGCTGCAAAGAAGGATTAAGAATCTGAAATTCAAGAAAAGACAGATTTGAAAAAAAAGCCAATGTGCTTCTCCAAGCAGTTAATAGAAAACTAAATTACCCAGACAGTAAGAAAGAGAAGAGTAAACAGATCTCAAAAAGTAATTAGGCAACTCTGCAGTTAAAAGACAAACTCTGACACCACACAATTCCAACTCTACCTTAATTACAATAGAACTGTAGACAGTTTCCTGGCCTCCTCCTGTTCTAACATTTCCTGAGCTTCTCTATACCAATTTAATACTATTTTATAGCAAAACACTATCACAGCAGCATATCACATATTTCCACTGAAGCATCAAGCATTTAAAAAAATAGAGAAAACATTATAGGTGTAGGTGGAAATCCATTGTTACTGAGCCAAATTAAAAATGGGCATACTATAATTTTCTGACAGAGTAGGAACACTGTAGAAAAGAATCTCTCTGGAAGTGACATTTTCCTTCCTCTGTTACTGACCATAAAGTGTACTTTCTAATTAAAACTTTTAAATGACTTTAATTACTGAATTAAAAAATGGCCCTCTGTCAAAATTAGTCCTAAGCGCAGTGACTAGTCATTAATGTGAGGTCCTGAACTTGTTTAGCAGAAATAAAAATAAGATTCAGTGGTTTAAAATCTTAAAACACAGAGAAAAAACTTCCAATTATGGTTGTTTGAAGTTAGCTAGCCCTATATTACCATTGGGTTATAATAGTTTTAAAATATAAATTATACTCTAAACCAGATAAATCAAGGTTTTGGAAAAGAAATTTACATTGATAGGAAGATTAAGAGGAATTTTTTTCTCGAGGGAAAGAAATAATCATTTACCTAGCTAGAATATATTAACCAGTGTTCTACTGTATGGTCTACCTGGTCATCTTTGGGAAGAATTTTTTTGGCAACAAAAAATATGAGTTGCTGGTAAATAGGTTCCACAAGCTTTACAAATATATTGTGAGATTAGATCTGCCTGAGGTAGTCTCTACATTGTTCATGGGTGTTGAATTAGCTAATCAGACAGATGGAAAGAACATCACCAGACATCATCTGGTGACATCACCTCTCTTCTTCTACAAACACAAATAAGTACTTGCTATGCTTCTTTGCTAGAAGCTTGGAAAATACTCTCCATATCCATTTGACCATTATAAGCAGAAGACTGTTTGATACCAATAACAAGAAATTTCCATGACTGTCATATTGTTCTGTATATAAATTTAGCTCCTACTTGACTTAGGATCTACTGCAATCCCATGCGGCTCTCATCCCTTCCTATGCATGACCTGCCCCACCAAGCTCTCATCTTTACCTAAACTCAGCTTTTACTTCTTTGTTTTAGAGCACGTCATCATTGTGTAATTTCTTTAACTTCACAGAATATAATACCCAGAATGCTCCTTTATCTCTTCCTAGAATCATTCTCAAAGTAAACACACAAAATAGTCATCATTCTAGTGGGAAAATCTTACAGATGTAGTTTAAAAATTAGTACAGAGAGTTATCCAAAAGGATATCACCTTGCCCATAAAGTACTTTTTTTGCCTTTTGTAGTTTTGTTTTTGGTGTTGGAAAGATGAGCTTTAACTCAATTACAGGTGACTGGTGTCATTAATATTTTAGAGTTACAATGTTCCTTACAACAGAAACTGATGTGTGTGTGTGTGTGTGTGTGTGTGTTCATGCACAATATTGAAGTGGTATGAAAGGTAAGAAGGTAGTTAGCTACAATTGCTTTGCCCAATAAATGGTTCTCAGATATAATATTTATGTTGTTGAGAAACATCAATACCATTGTTTTCTATCTCCACCTCTCTCTAATATACTTAATTTTTTCTTTTAGAATAGTTTACAGGAAAATTGTGAAGTTAGTACAGAGTTACCTCGTATCCCAGACCCAGTTTTCCTACGCTTTTAACATCGTACATTAGTAAGGTATATTTCTCACCATGAATGAGCCAATATTGATACATTATGCTTAATCAAAATCCATACTTTATTAAAATTTCCTTCAGTTTTTTTTTTTCCTTTTTTAGCATCTCATTCAGTTCACCACATTACATTTAGTCAGCATGTCTCCTTAGGCTTTTTCTGGCTTTGACAAGTTCTCAGAAATTCCTTGTTATTGATGACCTTGGCAATTTTGAGGTGTAATGCTCAAGTATTTTGTAGAATGTCCCTCAAGTGAGATTTGTCTGATGCTTTTCTAATGATTAGACTCAGTTTATGTGTTTTTGGCAGAAAGACCACAGAGATTAACTGCATCCCTCATCATGTCATATTCAGGATATATATTATCAAAATGACCTATTACTGCTGATGTTAACCTTGATCACCTGGCTGAGGTGGTATTTTTCAGTTTCAGTAGTGTAAAGTTACTCATTTTTTTCAATCTTTCCATACTGAACTCTTTGGAAGGATGTCACCATGTGCAGCCCACACTTGAAGGGTGGGAAGTTATACTCCACCTCTTTGAGAGTAGAGAATCTACAGAAGTTGTTTGTAATTCTTCTGCACGGTTTTTTTTTTCTAATTTCTCCAATTACTTCATTTAATCAAATATTCATATTCATATTAATATGGGCTAATGGAAATTTATTTTGGATTTTGGATTATACGCCAACAGTACTTTATTTATTTCGTTGCTCACATTGGGAATTTTTCAGTTGACTCTTGTGTCTTTTTCGTATATCTCTATCAGTGTGACGTTTTCATTTTTTATTTTTTTTTTTGGTTTTAGGGTGTTTTTTTGGTTTGTTGCTTTGTTTTGTTGTTGTTGTTGTTGTTTAATGAATTTACTTTCCTGCACTGCAAGATACTCCAGGCTTATTGTGTGTATCTCATGCCCAAACATGGAATCAGCCATTTTACCAAGGAGCCCTGATTCCTTTTATTGGAAAAGTGGGAAAGTCTGGTGCTATTTGTGGCTCTTTGATACTATGTTTCTAGGCTCTCTGAGGTGACAAAGTAAAATACGTGTGTGTATACCAACCCATGTATATACACATATCTATAAATATCCCTATATGTTACCGGCTCTATCTATATTATAGTAAACATTCTGATATCTCCAGCTCTAATCTGTAATCACATGGATCATTCTAGTCTCTTCCCCTTACTGCTCTATAACTTCCCACTTTAATAATGAGAAAACTGGCTCCCGCCATCTTCCATCTATTTACATTACTGTTCAATTCCAGTAGAATGTATAGTGATTTAAGAATATTTAAGTTGTACTACTGTGGGAAACAACATCATCACCTACAATACAGAATAGTTTATTTTGCCTTTAGTCTTACAAGCTTCATTCATTTACAGAGTTACTTAGGTCAGCATCTTGTTTCCCCACCCTCTTCAGTGAAAATTTTTTCATACATTTACAATAGTTCAATTCTTTTTTCACATTCTGCTTTCCATCTTGGGATTCATAGAGCTTTCAAAAAACTTTTTTTAAAGGTTATATCGTAAGGTTCAGTCCTTGTACATTGCTGGATACATACGTCTCACTCTCCCCACCAATGCACTGAATCAAATGACATTAATACCATCCATATTAGAAACTAGCTCTTAGCAGAAGGTCTCATTGGGTTCTTCCACCTGGCTTTCAAACCCTAACAGTAGGGAGTTTTAAGGCTTTGGTTTGTTATACATCAATTTTCCTTCATTGCTCAAAAGCTAACCTATAAAAATTTCTTGTCTAGCTCAGTTTTCCACTTCACATTCCTTTTCATAACTTCCAACCCCCTTTTAGGGTTGATCTCAAATAAGAATGACTCAAAATCTGTGTACATTTCAATTAATGTTCTTTCAGTTGATAAACATCATGGAAGAGTAAGAATTTCCACTTTACAATTTTATATTACAAAGCTTCATTATGGAGAGATTTCTGCATTTAAATCTTGTGTGTATGTATGGGTGTGTTGTAATGAGACAAAATACAGAGTTGAGTTACATATCATTATATAAAGTAGGCACAATATATTGAAAAATCAAACAGCTTTTCACCAACTATTTATATTTGGGCTTAAAATATAACTGTTTTTAAAAATCTAAGACTCTGGATCTTTATGATAGCTCTGCCACATTAATTTATTCTTTTACAAATGTAGTTATCTTTAACTCATTAACTCATATATTTTATAAAGAACTGTAGACTATAAACCTCTTTATTTTAAACACATTAAAATTTACCAATTTTATTATTAGGAATATGAAATCTTTACAGTCTGAGTCACATGTTAATGAATGTAGACAGAGACTAATCAGGTGATTTGCTTAAATGTCAGACACAATTCTAATGCCAGAAAATAATCTGGAAGCTTATTCATGTTAATTGCATGTTACTTTTCATTTTGTTCAACAAAGGGAGATTTTTTTTAAATAAGAAAACTGAAAAATAACAAGAAAAAAACAATTCCAGATGGATGACTATGCTGACAACTGCACTAACAATCTGTCTCTTCAACTCAGACATTAGCTTTGCTCCCAAGGATAAAAATATTACCCATTCTTGAGCTAAAACTTGTTTTCTTAACACATTTTGTCTGTATTCTTAAGATGCTGTTAGGCTTATGCATAATCAGCAATCATTCTCACCTTGACCTGCCTGTACCTTAACTCTTGCTCATGCTATAATCAATCTTCACCTAACTTTATTTCATTCTCCTGGAATTGTCAGAACCCTTACCTTATATGAATGGTAGCTGTAGTGCAGTTTTAGATTTACTTTTTCAAGATGTGAACTTTTCAAAATAATTTAAATTTAATGTTCCTGAACCCAAGTAAAATAATTTTTGTAGAGATATTTACTTAAAAATATTTTTAATTTGCAAAATCCCTATATGTTCTTCTTAAAAAGAATTAGCTCTAGGTTTAATTCAGACATATGTACATATGGTACAATAATTACATTAATCTATATTTACAATTGACTACAAATTTATGCTGTAGCATAATTTTATATTGTATATAATTTTAGCATAATATTTAATTTCATTTGATGTTTCCTAATGGCATTTAAATTGTTAAAATTAACATTTATTTCATGATATGAGCTCTATATACACTTTGTTCTAAGAATTCTTCATCATTTATTTGAAAAGAAATTTCAAATTTGCCTCTGTTATCTATCATTTATCTATATATTATCTAGTTATTTTAAATCATTAACTCAAATGTTTTTTAATAAATTAAATAACATAAAACCCCTTTTAACATTAAAAGAGCTATTATTTATCTACCCATTGTCTATTACCATAGATAGCAATTTGAATAGTGAACCATGCAACTTCTGGAGATTTCATAATGTTTACAAGATAAGTCGGTTTTCTGGTTTTCTCTCTCTGTGAAATCAAAGTACAATTTTGTTTTCTGATTAATTTGGCATATAAACTATCCAGGGATTGAAAATAAACTATTTTACCAAGAGTCACGTTTTTTTGTTGTTGTTTTTGTTTTGGGGGGGTTTTATTGGCTTTTAAGTATAAAAAAGTGGAATTCAAATCTTAGGTCCAAAGTCAGCAGGTACCTTCAAGGTAGTTAATTCAGTGTTGAAATAGGTTGTGTTTTTCAACTCTATTTTCTACCTTTCAGCTTTCCTAAGGTGAGTTTCAATGTTACTGAAAGAATGTGTTCCAATCTTCTATCTTCTAAGGACAAAAACAAATTATATAAATACATGTAATTTATATAAAAATATATAATATTTATTATATACTTTATATGTATATATAATTGAGAAATATAAATTTATATATAATTAAGTAATATAAATATATTTCTAATAACTTAATATCTGTGATTGATATGAAACTCCTTGAGGAAAACGTAGGCAGAACATTCTTTGACATAAATCTCAGCAATATCTTCTCAGATCCATCTCCTAGAGTAATGGAAATGAAAACAAAAATAAACAAATCGAGCCTAGTTAAACTTAAAAGCTTTTTCACAACAAAGTAAACTATAAACAAAGTGAAAAGACACCCCACAGAGTGGGAGAAAATATTTGCAAACAAGGGATAAATTTCCAAAATATACAAACAGCTCATACAACTCAATATCAAAAAAACAAACAACCGAATCAAAAAATGGGCAGAAGATCTAAATAGACATTTCTCCAAAGAAGACAGACAGATGGCCAACAGGCACATGAAAAAGTGCTCAACATCACTAACTATTAGAGAAATGCAAATCAAAACGACAATGAGGTATCACCTCACACTGGTCAGAATGGACATCATCAAAAAGTCTACAAATAATAAATGATGGCAAGGGTGTGAAGAAAAGGGAACCCTTCTACACTGTTGGTGCATATGTAAATTGGTACAGCCACTATGGAGAACAGTATGGAGGGTCCTTAAAAAACTAAAAATAGTGTTACTATATGATCCTGCAATCCCACTCCTGGGCAGATATCTGGAGAAAACCATAATTCAAAAAGATACACGCAACCCAGTGTTTGTTGCAGCACTATTTAAAATAGCCAAGACATGGAAGAAACCTAAATGTACACTGACAGATGAGTGGATAAAGAGGATGTGAGATTATATATATATATATATATATGATGAAATATTACTCAACCATAAAAAAGAATAAAATAGTCATTTGCAGGAACATGGATGGATCTAAAGATTATTGTACTAAGTGGTCGCCAGACAAAGACAAATATCATATGATATTACTTATATGTGGAATTTTAAAAAAAAAGATACAATTGAACTTATTTACCAAACAGAAAGAGACTCACAGACATAGAAAACATACTTATGGTTACCAAAGGCAAAAGGGGAGAGGGCTAAATTAGTAGGTTGCGATTAACATATACATACTATTATATATAAAATAGATAACCAACAAGAACTTACTGTATAGCCCAGGGAACTATACTGAATATTTTATATTAACCTATAAATGAAAAGAATCTGAAAAAGTTTTATATATATAACTGAATCACTGTGCTGTATACCTGAAACTAACATGACATTGTAAATCAACTGTACTTCAATAAAAAGTAAATTAAAAAGGAAAAAAATGAAAAAATAAGGAAATATTATCAGCAACTGGATCAGTGCTGAAAAGCAATGCTACAATATAGGTTCAGCAGCAGAAAGGAAGATTCCCAAGTGACCATATGCTTTATATTCAATGAATAATTCTTGAATTACTCTGCTTTACTTTTAAACAATTAGTTATATTTGGCATGTGTATATATTTGTTTTATTAAGTTGTATTTAATTTTGGAGTTAAATTTTAGATGGACAAAAACATATTTCAAAAGCAATCACATTTAAGAATTTGAATATTGCTTTAAAAAGTATTCTCTCTTATAAATGTCCATTTCTTTTATTTGTCTCACAAAGTCTCTGTATAAGGGAACTGACAAATAATCCTTAGTACTTCCCTAACCAAAATAAATGGGTTCCCCATGTGATTTTTTTCCGGTGGCATGGTGAGTCACAAGCACAGACTTCTGTGGTGGAAAGTGGTCTCATTGACTACTCAGATAGCTAAGCTTGTTAGTAACACTATTCTCTGGAGTAGGAATCCCTAACATTACTAAATCCTGGTTGATCCAAAAGACTTACCAACTGATAGGTTAATAAGCCACTTAGTATACATTTAAAAAGGTATACCAGATTAGGAACTTACATTACTGTAAAGAATGTTGACTGGTGATTATGGCTCATGGTTAATGGCAAAGAGACACTAAATATATGTGTTTAAAGGAGAGAGTTTGATAATTTGGAATAGATACTTCATTCACGACTTTATGGGAGTTAGAAGGAAAGCTATATTGTCACCAAATAGCATCTTAGCTTCCACAGTATCTCAATTTATCAAAGTAGATTAAACCACCACAAGGTGGTGGGGAGGAGAAGAGAGAGAGAGAGAGGTCGGTCTCCTTCCCGGTGGACTGTATAAGGAGGCTCTGAGACAACTCCTAGAGGCTAAGAATGTGTACCAGAGAGACTGACATCATGGCTACATGTTTGTTAGGTTAAGAAATCTATAGGCCCACTCTGCCGTTTTGGTGACTAGAGAAGAACCTGGTGAAGAATTTCTTAGGAGAATGTAAATTGCATCTCCTGGAGTACAGAAGCAAATATTAACACAGGGAGTGGTGTCCATTTAGAGTTAGGCTGCTAGGATTAATAGTATCAGAGGGGTGTGAAAAGACCATGATGAAATGTGCCTGGGAAGAAGACGATGGGATGGCCAACTCCAGTTACTTGTGACCTTAAGAACTCAGGTGATAGGGCCTCAACTTTTACTGTGAATCTGCTTAAAGAAGTACAGAGGTTTTTGAAAAGAAAAGAAACCTTTGAAATGCTTAAGGTTTGGCTCTGAGTGGTGAAACTAACATGGTCTAATCATTTTGGTGTATGCTGTATGTTTATGTGCTGAAAGGATCTTTAAATCCATATCAACCGTAATAAGTCAGACAAAACAGCTTTCTGAAGAGCTTTCTTATAACTGAGAATTTTCAGAGCTTATAGCCATCCTGTGAGTAAAACATTGTTTCATACCTCTGATGGCCAAAGTGTAAATCAGAGAGCTTAAAGAATTTCTCAGAGCCATACAAATTGTAAGAAACACAGATGAGTTTTCAGTATAGAATTATTGGTAACATTCATTTTTTTCAATTTACAAAACTGCCTCTATCTCATTCTTTTATGTAAGTTTACACATCATCTCTTCATTCACTTTTAAAATGCAGAGATGTAAAATGAGCCATAAATTTCAAAATTTTAAAAATTAATGTATTTTAATTTTCTACTTTTAACTTATTTTTTATTGAGATATAATTCACAGGCCATAAGATTAACCATTTTAAAGTCTAAAATTTATTTGCTTTTAGTATATTCATAGAATTGTGCAACCATAACCATTACATAATTTCAGAATATTTTCATCACCCAAAAAAGAAATCCTGTATCGATTAGCAGTCACTCCCCATTCCCTCCACACCCAGCCTATGAAAGTCACTATCTTTCTTTCTCTTAGATTTGTCTATACTGGACATTTCATGTAAATGAAATAATAAAATTTGTGGCTTTTTGTACCTAGCTTCTTTCACACGTGTTTCAATTTTTCATCCATGTTGTAACATGTATCAGTATTTCACAACCTAGATAAAATGGACTAATTCCTTAAGAGATACAATCTGCAGAAAAATCACACAAGAAGAAATACACAATCTGAATATACCTATTCTATTAAATAATTGACTCAATAATTAATAACCTTTCAAGAAAGAAAGCACGAGGCCCAGGTGGGTTCACTGTGAATACACCAAATATTTAAGGAATAAATTATTCCAATTCTCTACAACTACTTTCAGAGGAAAAAAGCAGAGGAAATACTTCCTAACTTATTCTATGAGGCCAGCATAACCCTAATATCAATACCAACAAAGACATTATAAGAAAAGAAAACTATAGACCAATATCTCTCAGGAACATAGATGCAAAAATCCTCAACAAAATATTAGCAGATCACATCCAAAAAATTTTTAAAAGAATTATTCCACACAATCAAGTGAGATTTATCACAGGTACACAAATCTAATTCAGATTTTGAAAATCAAATAATGTGGTACATCACATCAACAGGCTAAAAAGAAAAATCACATGATCATATCAATACATGCAGAAAAAGTATCTGACAAAATCCAACACCCATTCATGATAAAAACTTTCAGAAAACTAGGAATAGAGGAGAACTTCATCAACTTATTTTAAAAATTTGCAAAAAACCTACAGCTAATGTCATACTTAATACTGAAAAACTCAAAGCTTTCCCAAAAGGATTAAGAACAAGGCAAGGATATCCCCTCTAACCCCTGTTTTTAAACATCATCCTGGAAGTTCTATCTTATACAATAAGAAAAAAAGGTATACAGACCAGAAAGGAAGAAATAAGACTTTGTTGGATGACATTATTGTCTACATAGAATATTTAAAAGTATTGACAAAAAATTTCCTGGAACTGATAAGCAATATAGCAAGGTTGTAGGATAAAAGGTTAATATACGAAAATCAATAACTTTCTTATATACCAGCAATAAACAACTACAACTTGAAATTAAAAATATATTACCATTTAGCACTACAACGTTTTTAATTTTAAAAAATTAAAATCTTAGGTAGAACTCTAAGAAAAAATATATAAGATCTATATGAGAAAAACTACAACAATCTTATTAAATATATCAAGGGAGAACTAAATAAATGGAGAGATATTCTATGTTGTGCATGGAAAGACTCAATATTGCCAAGATGTTGATTCTTCCCAACTTGATTTATAGAGTCAATGCAATCCCAATGAAAATCCGGCAAGTATTTTGAGGATATTTACAAAGTGATTCTAATGTTTATAGAGAGGCAAAAACCCAGATTAACTAACTCAATATTGAAGGAGGAGAACAAAGTTGAGGACAGATACTACTTGACTTCAAGGGTTAACTATTAAGCTACAATAATCAAGACACTGTAGTCAAAAGAATAGACAAATATATCAATGGAACAGAATAGAATGCCCCAAAATAGACCCATGTTAATATAGTCCACTGATTTTTGACAAAGGAGTAGGGGCAATACAATGGAACAAAGGTAGTCTTTTCAAGAAATGGTGCTACAACCAGTGGACATGCACATGTAAAAAATTGAATCTAGACACGACCTAACACCTTTTATATAAATGTACTTTAAATATACTTTATGTATATTTAATGCATATTTAATAAAGTACATAAAATCTACTATAAATGTACTTTAAATATACTTTATATAAATGTATCACAGAACTTTATGAAAAATGCAAAACTGTAGAACCATTAGAAGACAACAAAAGAGCAAACCTAGATGGGCTTGGGTGTGGTGATGCCTTTTTAGATATGACATCAAAGGCATGACCTGTGAAGGAAAAATTGATGAACTGAACTTCATGAAAATTAAAAACTTCTGCTCTGCAAATACTGTCTCAAGAGACAAGCCAAAGACTGGGAGAAAGTATTTGCAAAACACAAATCTGATAAAGATCTCTTATCCAAAATATACAAAGACTATTAAAACTCAACAATAAAAAAAAAAAACTCAACAATAAGAAAACAAACAGCTACATTAAAAATGAGCTAAAGATCTTAACCAATGAAAATCTATCGATGGCAAATAAGCACATGAAAAAATGTTCAATATCACATATCATTAGGTAATTTCAAATTAAAACAATGAGCTATCACTACATACCTGTTAGAATGGCTACAGTCCTAATGTTGGCAACACCAAATGCTGACAAGTATGTGGGGCAACAGGAACTTTCGTTTGCTGCTGGTACATTCATTTAGGAAGATAGCGTGCAAGCTTCTTACAAAACTTGACATATTCTTACAATACAATCCAGCAATCATGCTCCTTTGTATTAAACCAAAGGAGTTGAAAACATGTCCACACGAAAACTTGCTCCCAGATATTTATAGGAGCTTTATTAATAATTTCCAAAACTTTGTATACAGTCAAGATGTCCTTCAGCAGATAAGTCAATTAAAAATTGTGATACATTCAGACAGTGAAATACTATTCAGTGCTAAAAGGAAATGAGCTATTAAGCCATGAAAAGTCATGGAGGAACATAAATGTGTGTTACTAAGTGAAAGAATCCAATCTGAAAAGGCTATATACTGTATGATTCACTATGTGACATTCTGGAAAAGGCAAATTATGGAGACACTAATCAGTGGTTGCAAGTGGTTAGTTGGGAGGGAGGGATGAATTGGAAGAGCACAGAGGCTTTTTTAGGTGGTGAAACTATTCTATAAATGGTGGATACATGCCATTATACATTTGTCAGAACTCATAGAATATACAACACTGAGTGAACCCTAATGTAAACTATGGACTTTGGGTGACAAGGATATATCAATGTTTGTTCATGCATTGTAACAAATGGACCACTGTATTCAAGATGTTGAGAGCGGGAGAGGTTGTGTGTGTGTGAGAACTCTCTGGACTTTCCACATAATTGTGTTGTGAATAAAACTTCTTCAAAAAATGAAGTTTATTAATTAAAAATAGTAAGGAAAAGATATGGATGTTTTAATATAAAATTTCTCATATTTAAAATACGTAGAATGCAATAGAAATATGACAATGGGCTGAATTTCATTTATAGGCATAGTTCCTACTCCCACATATAGGGTGTTACATACTATAGCAGAATTAAGAACAGAATATTATTCACTTCCACAAATTGTTTCTCTTAGAAAATAAAATATATATATATATATTTTAAGAGATGATCTGATTTGAGACCTTACTAAATTTTACAGGATTAATCCCTCATTATTGCTTAAAGTATATATCTTATAATTTGTAGAATTGAAATATATATTCAA
This sequence comes from Balaenoptera musculus, assembly GCF_009873245.2. NCBI lineage: Eukaryota > Metazoa > Chordata > Mammalia > Artiodactyla > Balaenopteridae > Balaenoptera > Balaenoptera musculus. Next base: position 42,958,116 of record NC_045788.1, read on the forward strand.
AGTGATCTGTTCAATTCTCACAATCTATCCATTCCCACAGGTGGTAGTGGAGATGGTAACAAAACTTTTTCAAATGACAAAATTGCATTTTAAGCCTCAATTTTAGAAAAAAACAGATTTTAAGTAAAAAAATTTACATTATATTTGCTGTGAACATTTTCTGAATAATATTAAATATATTTATACATGTTAAAAAACTTTTATAATTCTCTACATATATTTTATTTAAATGTAAATATATGTTATTTTACATGAGATCTGACCTGATGTGAGAATTACCTTGAAAATATTCCACATAATCAGAAAGGCAACTCTAAAAAATTTGATGACATATTTAGCTAATTTCCCATTCATGCCATTGATTTGTTTTCTCATGCACTGATCTGATTCTCTTAGATATACTTAACTTTTACTAATGGAAATATTTTTTAAAGGGTGAGAGATGGAAAGAGCAACGTTTAAGTGAGTCACTCTGATGTACATTGGGAACAATTGCATAAATGGTATTTTGAATAAAATCTATTGAAACTATTTTCATTGTTGCCACACAGATCCATCATCATGAATTTTTTAAAAAATTTTTAAATAAAAGAAATACTTGCCCCCCTCTTTTTTCTTCTGTGAATTAATTGGTTCCTTTAACATATGTCTGCAGCATTTTCCATCCATGGGTAAACATTTTGAGATTGCAACATGTATAAAATCATGGAAATGCAATTCATACATTTTAATTTTTCCATTTACTTGATAACTAGATGAAAATAAATAAAAAGACTAAATGATGTACAGACTTAGACATACTTTGTTAAAGATATTACCCTCTTTCTAGATAATTTGGAAGTATAATTCCAATGAATTTTACTTTTTCAAAGAAAATAGTTTCCTACATTTATAATAAAAAGAAATATTCTAGTTTCATATTTGTGCAGAAGGAAAAACAACTATTTTTGGTTTCTCAGCTCAAGGGTATATAAATAAACCTAAAAAGATGAACCAGTTTATCATGCTTATATATTTACCATAACCTTCTTTTTGGGTAAACTAAGCCTCCTGAAAAACGACTTTGTCTTTAAGGTAGTTGTGTTTATTAGTTTTTTTTGAAATTAAAACTTTTCCTTCTATGTCATATTGCCTGAAGGGAAAAAATATTCAGGAAAAGCATATGGTTTTTGTCAGGTTAAGTCCATCTATTTAGTCTCTGTTATATCGCAAGCACCTAGCACAGTGTATGACACAGAGTAAATGTTCAATAGTCATAGTTTCCTAGTCATATAATAATGTTACAATTAATGAAGCATGGTCTTTCCTATTGAACGTTTTCTTTTCAGTATGTTCTAAGACCCAGTTCTTACAAAACAAATATTATACTTAAAAATTATGAGTCCGTGAAAAGAGTTTGGCTTCAGGGAATGTCAGACACAGGTTCTAATGCTACATTTACTATTTATTAATTGTGATTCATTGGGCAAGTTACATTACTTCTTAGACTTTTGTAAAAAAATAGCTTTAAATAGACAATAACTTTATTAATTTCCCATTGCTGCTGTAACCAATTACCACAAATTTAGTAGATAAAGACACAAATTTATTATCTTACAGTTGTGGAGGACAGAAGTCAAAATCAAATTGTTAGCAGAGTTCCTTCTAGAGCCTCTAGGGGAGAATTCATTTCCTTGACTTTCCAACTGCTAGAGGCCACCTGCATTCCTTAGTTTACAGCTTCTTCTTCTAGGAGAGCAACTTCAATTCTCTCTGTGTCTCTTTCTGTCTCTGTCTCTCTCTTTATTCTTTCTCTCCCTCTCCCTCTCCAATCCCTCTTCTTTCCCTTTCCCTCTTCCTCTCTCTCTCTGCTCCTGTCATCACATCTCTTTGTCTGACTCTCACTTTCTTATACTCCCCCTCATAAATAACCTTGTGATTACATTTGTACCACCTGGATAACCTTTCCATCAGAAGATCCTTAACTTAATTACATCTGCAAAGTCACTTTTGCCATGTAAGATAATATAATGACAGGTTCTGGGAATTAGGAGGTAGCTATCTTTAAGGGGGACATTATTCAGCCTACAACAGTAACATCTTAAAAGGTTTTTAAGAGGATTAAAGGAGTTTGAATATATGAACATTTGGTATAATGGATTGATCTTATGTGATACATTTTTGCATATATCTATATACATACATTTTATATCTGTTTATTACATTTTTCCCTATCCAACAAATAAAGTAATAGTTTAGCATTTTAATATATTGTATCAATAGTATATTTTCATATGGCTCATTTATGAGAGTGGTTATACATATATTCAATATTAGTTTATAGAAAACTTTTGGAAGTTGAGTTTTTGAAAGGTTGAAAGATATATTAACGTTTCAAATAAAACAATAAAATGCTGAGATAAGCTTAGGGGCATAATAGGAAAGTTTATTGAAATCACTAGAATATAATATCTTGGAAGAGTGTCTAATTTTACACAGTAATGGATTGTGTCTAAGTGCTGCACCTCAGCCTATACAGGCCAGAAATTGCAGTCTTATTGTGTTTCTTAAGCTTTCAGCATGCCTTTCTTTTCCTTTTGGAAAGGATAAAATAACTGAATACAGCATTTCATTCTTCACCATGACAATTTTCACATTTATTATTTTTTATAATAAAACAAATAACCCCATAATCTCTGCTTCTGAAATAAATGTGTATACTCTGGCTAATAAGTTTGTTTAACTAGTTACACTTGTGATTTTATGTTCCATGATATAAGCTCCTACTGATCTCTACAAACTTTTTAACAAGTCACAATATTATATCTAGAAAAGCAGTGAAACAAATTATAATTTTGTTGAGTATTTAATACATGTGTTTAGCATAAGATCCTCTGAGAACATCACATTGAAGTTAACACAGAGGAAATCTTTAGCATCACATTTGAAAACAACACTGTAATGCCTATTTTCCTTATAAGTAAACTTCCTCTTCATATACATGCCATAAAATCTAAATTCACAGAATACATTTATGAGATTTATTTTATATTACAGTACACTGAACTTTCTACAATCTGTGAATTGAACTGTAAAACATCAATTGATTCCATGGTGTGAGCCAAATCATAGCTGATAGAGTACAACGGTGAATATCTAGAATGACAGAACCAACTGCGAAATAAACACACACACACACATTTAACTTGGCATCAACCAGATAACATAGAAACAGATATCGTACATTAATTCAATAACTATGGTACATTGTGTATAATATACAATATACACAGATTTTTTATATTCAAATGAATATCGTACATTAGTAAAGAAATGTTTCTTTCCAATATAATTACATGACTATAAGTTCAAAGAAGTGACAGGAAATATCATTTAGATAACAATAAATAGAATACACCTCAGTGCAAATTCATAAGAAATATTTGGAATGAAGACCACTACTATATTTTGCTACATATAAAAATACATATGATTCTTATTAATATTATATGCTAAATACTGATATTTTTTGAAAATCCACAAAATAATGGCTTTTTAAAAGAAAATAAATTCAGTATTCCTTCTTCTCTTGTGTAGAAATCTGAGATAACTATGTTCACTCTGATAATACTATATAAGATATTATTAAAAGTACTTATTAAAAGTACTTCAATGCTTATGTCCTCATAATAATTAAATCACAAAGAAGAAAAAGAAAATGGTAAAGAGCTAAATATCCACTAGTAGTTAAGTGAAGGAAAATGAAAGAAAACCCCATAGGGATGTGAGTAGACAGACTAGTCACATTATGAAATATGGATTCAACAAGGAGAAAGTTTTTCAGAAATTTATTATTCTTTCTTTATATTTTCTTAAGGACTATGACCCATGGTTTTGAAGAATAATAATTGCTCTAACTAAAACTAGTTTATAATAGACAGAACATTGCCTTGTTTATTCTCGAAACAGTAAATGACAAGGGTATTGGTTGCAAGAACATTAGTCTTGCTAAATGTCAAGTTATCCCCACAAATGCTCTCCAATTTAGATATTAGATAAAATGTTTTGGCAAACTGAAGTCCTAGAGAATTAAAAATTAGGATGGTTCTTTAAAACATGGACTTCACTGTTAGACTGCATGAATTAAAATCTGGCTCCATCATTTATTAGTTGGGTATTCGGGAAATTCACCTAATCTCTCTTTGGCTATTTGTTCATCTATAAATGAGCATAATTATGCCAACATTCATAAGGGTATTTGTGAGAATTAAATGCTTGTTATAGTTTCTGGTACATATTGCACTTAATTAATTCTATTAGTAGAATATAATAGTATTACAATTATCATTATTACCATTTTCAAGATATTTCTCATATTTTACATTTAACTTTAACTTCTTTGCATGTATATTCTATAACATACTTTCATTTTTGCTTCTATTTTTATTCTTATTTACCCACTTTTTTCTAAGAAATGTGACTCCTCATTTAAATATTTTTATTCTCATACAGTTCAATGTAATGTGCTTTGGGCTTGTTTTAAAATTATAGTTTTTCTCTTCACTTTGGGGCTGCAAATTATTTGAAGATATTTCCTAACCATAACATAACACATATATGAGGTTAGTCAATAAACACTTCATGGCTGATTAGGGTTAGTTGAAGAGTGAAAAACCTATTATGTGGGAAAAAATATACAGAGGTATTTTTCTGATCCAGTTGTAAATTGTAAGCAATTAATTTATAAGGTAGCTTTCACATATAAACCAAGATAATAGGACACTTCTAAAAGTCATGCTATGTTAAATGACAAAGCATTTCTTAGAGGTCAGAAAATCCAGAAACTTTGCAGTAGCAAGCATTTTATTTTGAGAAATTTTATGACTAAGAAGTTAGTCTACCTATTACAATAGTGCACTGATATTTTTATTATTGTTTTACCCTCATAAAGGTGTCATTCTTCCTATGATGTATGTAGAGCTCCATCTCCAGATTTGTGTTTGGAAGTCTATTAACAATATTAGAAACATTCTTTTGAAAAAAAGAAATTATTCATCAACCCCAGTGAATTGTACTTTTTCAAAGCATGTACATTTCTCTATTGGTAGTACATATAAACATTTTATTTTTATATTTATACAAAAGAAAAACAACTAAGTTTCCTAATATTTCCTTCAAACATTGCAATATAGGAAAAGGAAATAAATAGGAATTATTTTAAAACCCATAACAGAAATGGACAAAACATACACAATAAAAGAAGGTTTACTGAACTCAGACAATGAAAGAAAAAGATGAACAACTCAAATAAAAACTAAAATTTATGAAGGGTGTTGGATAAAGTTAAAAGAGAAAGAAACAGAAAGAATAAAATGAGAAAAAGAATGAAAAGTTTCTAAAAATTAGGTAGAAAAAAAAACCAGATAAAAAGGGAGTAACATTTGTATAATCAGTGTCCCTGAATGGGTGAGCAGGGTGAGGGAGCCAAAATTAAACAATGGAACACAACTAATGTCTGAAATTATAATCCAAAAAAAATTTCCAGAAATAAAAGACTTAAATCTTGATATTGAAAGGACCCAGGAGCCACCTGGGGGTATTATCCTGCAACAATCATCTCCAATATACATCCCAGAAGAAAATATTAGATTTCAAGAGTAAAGAAAAATTCTCAACCTTCAGGTAAAAATCAAATAGTATACAAAGGTAAAATAATTCAAATGACATCAGACTTTTCCAATGCAACATATAAATCAATCAGCAAATAAACGCAAAAATTTAGTAACATTTTCGAGAACCCAATAAAAGAAATTGTAACATAAATAAATATTTTATAGCTAGCTAAGCTGTACTTCAAGTATCAAGACTATGGAAACATCTTAAATATACTGTAGCATAGGGAATTCTGTACCCATAAGTCTTTCTTGAGGAATCTACTAGAGGATGTTCTTTATGCAACCAAGACAGGACTAGGAAAACTTTAGCAAAAGAACTATTGTGAGCATTTAACATTTATATATTAATATATATCAAACTATATAAAATATGGTTATGATGGTAGAAAACTAATGCACAAATGTATATATTATGACAAAATAAAGCACTTAAATTTTTTTTTTTAATGGAGAAAAAAGTAAAATAATCTTATTGATTTTTATATAAGAAATAGGTGGGATTTAAAGTGGACCATTTAAAAGTGACAAACTAGTTAAAAGCAAAACAGAGAACTTAGGGTCCTAAGGTATAACTATGAAGGTAACTAATGAACAAAAAGACAAACTTCTTAAATATCACTTTAACAAAAGAGAAAATAATACACATTTGGTAAATAAAAGAAACAAGGCAGTCAGACAGAGAAAGAAAAATATCGTATGATCTCACTTACATGTGGAATCAAAAAAAAGGGTACAAATGATTTTATCTACAAACATAGAGTTACAGATGTAGAAAACAAACTTAAGGTTACCAAGGACAAGGGGGAGGAGGGATAAATTGGAAGATTGGGATTGACATATACACACTACTATATATAAAATAGATAACTAATAATGACCTACTGTATAGCACACAGAACTCTACTCAGTACTCTGTAATGGCCTAATTTGGGAAAAGAATCTAAAAAAGAGTAGATATATGTATATGTATAACTGATTCACTTTGCTGTACACCTGAAACTAACACAACATTGTAAATCAACTATACTCCAATAAAAATTTTTTAAAAAGGCACATGGTATATTATATATAATTATAAGATAGTATGATTGAGTGGAGACTGAATTTATCAGTCATATCAATAAACATAAATTTCCATAAATCATGACAAAAAGAAGATTTCCAATCAGACTCACAAAGCAAAATACAACTATCATCTCTATAAAAGAGGCACACCTAAATCAAAGTGAATCAGAAATGCAAAAATTAAAGAGTGGCCAAAGATATACCAAAAAAATTGAAAACAAGGAAAAAGTAAGGCTAGTGATCTTGATATTTTAAGAACTATAATTCAAGTTGGAAATAATTAAATGTGAATAGAAAAATACAAATAATGCCAAAAGTCATAATTCACAAGGAAAATTTAATGTCCATCAGTATTTATAGACTAAATAACTGAGAAATTATTGCTAGAAGGCAAAAGTTACAGAAGATTCAGTTAATATATGTAGAAACACACTAATATGAGGAGATTCAGTACAAGAAAAATCAAATGAACAATAGCAAAATGTAAGCAAGGGTGTAAAAGACCTAAACACAAGCAATAAAATAGATGAAATAAGTATGTATCAAATTTTACTCCTGATATTTGAGAATATATCTTAGAAAAAAAAGGAAGGTGTCCTTTGTGGCAAACACTGCTAGGTGCCTAGCCCATATCCATTCTCACTGTCATTCTTCTTCATCTCCCCAAAATCTCTTGCACCTGGTGGTAACCATGTGACCCAATACTGGCTGCAGGTTATAAGGCGATTCTGCGTAGGATTTCCAAGATATTGTTGTTATTGCTGTTGTTTAGTTCTATTGTTTACTTTTCTGGGTGGAAAAAAGACTTTTTTAAACATCTTACATTTTACCTGTTTGAAATGAGAAGCCTGAAACTGCAGGAACGATTACAATACCATAGAAACAGATGGCACAGTTAAAATGTTGGAGCAAAGAGGTGGTGGGAGGTTGCAATACTAATAACCTGGAGAAGTCTCCCAGGAGCTCTGGACCACCTACTTTGCTACATTGTACTGTATGAAGAATAAATCCCTATTTGTTTAAGCCCTTGGAGTTAAATATATGTTACTTGTGCTGTAGCCAAACATAGTGTTTAAATAACAGTTTATAACTACAACTACCTTATCCTTGTAGGAGTTCAGTTTTACAGCTATTAGTTTAGAGGATGCAGTGACTTTAATAAAACGAGAAGTTCTAAGGAACATTGCTTTCCTGTGAAATTTTTATATCAAATTCCCTTCAATTATCAACACTGATATTCTCATTGAGATGTCTTAGTGCTTGGTTTCGAGGTTTGTGTTGAGTAGTGTGTAGAATATAATATCTACACTATTGTTTATCTTGGGAAATCTGGCTTTCATTCAATTCTGTTGAAAATTAGCATCAATACAGTGAGGGTTAATCACTGTTTTTGTATAACTTACTATTTTTATATATTTATATAATTTAATATTATAAATAACTGTTTTACTTAATTCTTTATATTTTCTGAAGTATTCATTCTTTTCATTAAGAGTATTTCAAAGTAGTTTGGCAGAGTGGACCAAGTAGCAAAACAAGAAAAAATATTTTTCTTCTTATGCCTAAATAATTAAATTGTGAAAATAACATTTAATTTAAGGCTAAATCAATATTCAAAATACATACTAAGGTCTATTTGAAATTATAACTTTGTTTAATATATGAGTTAAAAATTATGAGGTCTTTTTTTTTTTTTTTTTTTTGTATATGAGGCAGTGAGAATCTGAAATTTCTAGCTGTTCCTATCCCTCAGGATTCTTCCTTTATCGGGCTTATTTTCTTAACTAAACTCAAAACATAAGAATTAAGGGATATGCTTTATCAAAGGCTATATGTGGAGAGTGGTTAGATACTTAGAAATTTAAAAGGTTTCTCTATGGCCTCTCATCTGCTTTATATAGCTGATAAAATTAAAGTAGAAATAAAAAGAGGAACAAACAGACTCTAAAGCAAAATTACAACAGTGGCAGAAGTCACAGCATATTTTGTCTAAAGCATATTATCCTTTCAGGTTGAAACTGTGAGCTTAAAATGATAGCAAGATTGAAGAAAAATTTCTAGTAGTTGCAAAGTTATTGGGATTTAAGTAGACTTCAGCAATTTTGAATAAGGAGAAATTGAGTTATACATGGCATACATTGAAATATATTAGGCTTTGAGAAATGGAGATTACTTAGGACTTGTGAAGGAAAATTGAAAACTATAAAATCTATAGTGAGTATAACATTCTATTCAGTGTGGAGAGAATGTTTAAGATTACCCTGAATGTGTCTCTGAGTTTGGTGAAAAATACATATCTCATCATTTTAGTGTACTTAAAAAAAAAGAAGAAAAAGAAAAGAACAATTAAGAAGCACAGATATGCCACCTGCAAGATAAAAATGAAATCACAATGTTTCTTTTAATGAGAATATATTTGTTTAGTTAAGAAAAAGATGCCAAGAATCTTTGTCTTTGTTACCCCCATCTCTCCTCCAAAGAATATGCATGATTTATATTCAAATATACTAATAGGTTTTGGTGACATTTAAGATAATGAAAGTCTGAATATATCAGCTGAGACTAGAGTTCTTTGCACCATGCATTCCTGCATTAATTCATCACACATTTATTTAGCCTCTACCCACCTAAATGCTTGGGATACATCCATGAGTGAAGTAAATAAAGATCACTTCCATCTTCTGTGATGAGGGAATAGACAGAGAGCAAGAGGGGACAGAAAATAAACACTAAAAGTAAGAAGTTAACAAAGTGTATAGTATACGTGAAGCTGATAAAAACTTTGGGAGAAAAAAGTAGAACATGAGAGAAGGATTAGGCATGATGTGAGTCAATCCATTGGTATCTTCAGTTACTTTTCTCTCAGAAATAGGACACTTAGATTATAGTAGTTCCAGTGTTAGCAATGTCTCATTTTCAATATCTATAAGCAGCACCAGAGCAAGGAAAACAGAAGCCCCTCACTCCCCCCAAAACTCTCAATAAACACTAAAGTGACAACTGAAATAAAATTGACAGAGGGCAATGTGGTTTAAGAGAAGAGAATGTGGTTCAAGATTGCGTAGATATTCACTCTCCTGTCAATGATATGGTAACAAATGATTCTAAAGTGGATCTACATCACAAACACCAGAGCACACGATAACTCTTTCAAATATATTTTATTACAAAACAAAAATAGGCTTATAAAACTTTGTCCTAAAATTAACTAAAAGGAAAAGCTGGAGATTGTTGTATATAGTAGTGTTTCCTACAAAGAACACTTAGGAAAATATTGAAGGATCAGCAGAGTATTGAAGCATCACACCCACAATTAAAGAATCTAGATCAAACTTTATATGAATTCTTCTTAATGAATATTGAAAAAAAAGATTTCTACCTTTCGTTAAATTTATTTAAAGGGCAAAATAGTGATATGAATATAGGCAGTTTACTGAGGTATACTATATCTGATAAGTAACTGACATTTCGAAAATGAGACATGGCATTCAAAGGTTTAAAATCAATGAGAGGAAAAAGCTCATCTTGAATCTGAAACAGCACATTTGGCTTTTTCAAAGAAAGTTGTTTATAAACACATCTTAGCTCCTATGAAGTTTTCACAGTTGATGAAATTTTGTTGTATTTGCAAAAATCTTCTCTAGCAAATGTCAGAAAATTAAGTGCATATGAGTTTAAGCATAAAAGAAACAGAATGACTATTTGTATGATTTCATAAAATTAAAGCTATAACCTGTTTCTCTCATTATAGTAATATAGGCTTATATGAAGATATTAAAGTTATTTATTTGCTGGAAAGTTATGCTGTTTACACAAAAGAAATAGAACACGTGGTTAGAAAACATTTTTTTTTTCAAAAATCCTGACTTCCAGATTTGGTTTGCTAACTCAATAGATTTACCACATAAATATTCAAAATGTAAAACATTAGAGAAGTTTAAATTCTTTGAGAATAATGGTATCATCAATCTGTTTTTAAACATAACAGACAATAATTATTTTAAAACAGACTGTGATTATCGTGAAATCTTTTAAAATCAATTGATGAGAATAAATCGAATTGAATCCCAGTGAGACAGTTTTTTTGGTAAACGGTTTCTGATGAATAAAATGTATAGGTTTTCTAGAAAGTTTTCCAAAAACACTTAACAGCAAAACCTATAGCAGTGTACTATAACTACTTTATACTAACCCAATGAGAGTGAATTTGACATTTAAGAAGTACATGTAACAGATGGCCAACAGGCACATGAAAAAATGCTCAATAACTCTAATTATTAGAGAAATGCAAATCAAAACTACAATGAAGTATCACCTCATGCCAGTCTGGATGGCCATCATCAAAAAATCTACAAACAACAAATGCTGGAGAGGGTGTGGAGAAAAGGGAACACTCTTGCACTGTTTGTGGGAATGTAAATTGATACAGGCACTATGGAGAACAGTATGGAGGTTCCTTCAAAAACTAAAAATAGATCTACCATACAACCCAGCAATCCCACTACTGGTCATATACCCTGAGAAAACCATAATTCAAAAAGAGTCATGTACCACAGTGTTCATTACAGCTCTATTTACAACAGCCAGGACATGGAAGCAACCTAAGTGTCCATCAACAGATGAATGGATAAAGAAGATGTGGCACATATATACAATGGAATATTACTCAGCCATAAAAAGAAATGAAACTGAGTTATTTGTAGTGAGGTGGATGGACCTAGAGTCTGTCATACAGAGTGAAGTAAGTCAGAAAGAGAAAAACAAATACCGTATGCTAACACATATATATGGAATCTGAAAAAAAAAAAAAAAAAGGTTCTGAGGAACCTAGGGGCAGGACAGGAATAAAGACACAGACATAGAGAATGGACTTGACATGGGTAGTGGGAAGGGTAAGCTGGGACGAAGTGAGAGAGTGGCATGGACATATATACACTACCAAATGTAAAATAGATAGCTAGTGGGAAGCAGCCACATAGCACAGGGAGATCAGCTCGGTGCTTTGTGACCACCTAGAGGGGTGGGATAGGGAGGGTGGGAGGGAGACGCAAGAGGGAGGGGATATGGGGATATCTGTATACGTAGAGCTGGTTCACTTTGTTATACAGCAGAAAGTAACACACCATTGTAGAGCAATTATACTCCAATAAAGATGTTAAAAACAAAATCCTACAAACAATAAATGCTGGAGAGGGTGTGGAGAAAAAGGACCACCTCTTCACTGTTGGTGGGAATGTAAATTGGTGCAGCCACTATGGAGAATTGTAGAGAGGTCCCTTAAAGCAGCGGTCCCCAAACTTTTTGGCACCAGGGACCGGTTTCGTGGAAGACAATTTTTCCACAGACCAGGGGGTGGAGTGGGGGATGGTTTCAGGATGATTTAAGCCCATTACATTTATTGTGCACTTTATTTCTATTATTATTACATTGTAATATATAATGAAATAATTATACAACTCACCATAATGCAGAATCAGTGCGAGCCCTGAGCTTGTTTTCCTGCAACTAGATGGTCCCATCTGGGGGTGATGGGAGACAGTGACACCCAAAGTGAGTTGCTTATGTCCAGTCTAGACTGTAATCTTGTTTTGGTTGCTGCCACTGCAGAAAACCCTGCTTCACAAAAACAGGATGTTGGAAATGGAAGCAGGCTTTTCAGTGCTTTTGTGGCAGTCTCAGGATATCCCACCTTGACTTTAATCCAGAACGTATGGAGATTTGAAGTTGTCTCAAACATACTTTTAAGGCCACCATCATTTGCGATCTCAAGCAGATGATCCTCTTCTAGCACAGACAAAGTCGATTCACCTGACTTATTCACAAATGAGTCGTGAATCCATTCCTTCCCTGTTCAGGTGTCTTTTGTGGTTGGGAGGTAATGCTGAAACTCATTTGAAAGCTGAGATAGGTGATCATGCACCAGCTGGGAGAAAGAAGGCCCAGGCTCAGTCTCTTTTAAAATCTCTGCTAATGTTTGAAACATGTCAAAAATCCCAATGTTCACTCGTCGCCCTCACAATTCCAGTTTGGCTTTGAATGCAGCCACTTTATCTGCTGACTTCAACACAGTTGTCGTTCTCCCCTGAAGTGACAGATTGAGTTCACTGAGCAGGTGAATATGTCACACAAGTAAGCAAGTTTTGTGACCTATTCTCTGTCAATGAAATGTGCTGCCAGTGATGACTGTTTTTCTAAAAGAAATCTCTGGAGCAGCTCCTGTAACTCAAAAACTCTGGCCGGTGATCTACCTTTAAAAGCCATCTCACTTCTGTGTATAAGAGAAGATGTGTGTGCTCTGCATCCATCTCCTCACAGAGCTGCACAAACAGACATGAGTTAAGGGCATGTACTTCAATGTGGTTGATATTTTTAATCCCATCCTACAAAACGTTGTTAAGTTCAGGTGACATTTTTTGGCTAACCAGCGTTTCTCTGTGGATGACACAGTGCGTAGACTCACATTCAGAAGTGATCTCTATGACCCGCGTAGTAAAACCAGAAAGCTGTTCAGTCATGGCAGCCGCTCGGTCCGCGCATATACCAACACAAAATGACCAGTTCAGTTTTCCTGATATGTAATCATTCAAAGACTTGAATAGTTCTGCTGCTGTGGTGTTGGTTGGCAACAAAAGTGTACATAACATATCCTCATGCACATCATCCTGAAAAATATATCGCACAAAAACAAGCATTGTTGCCTTGTTGTCAACATCGGTAGACTTGCCAACCTGGATTGTGTACCATGGTGACTCATTAATCCTCTCTAACAATTGTGCCTCAATATCCTCTGCTATTTCATCAATGCGTCTAGTTATGGTGCTAGCCGAAAGAGGAACATGTGCCACCTTTTGAACTGCAGCCTCTCTTAAAATTTCACAACAAATATCCTTAGCACCAGGCAGGATCAACTCTTCACCAACAGTAAAGGGCTTCTTAGCTTTAGCAATGTGGTTAGCCACTAAGAATGATGCTCTCTGTGCAGACACATTTGATGAAGTGGTGACCTTCAGTAATTGCTTCTGTTATTCATGCTCACATTTCATTCTTTTGCAAAACTCCAAAGGCTTGTCTTTTAATGCAGGTGCTTGGTCTCCATGTGGCGAAGCAGTTTTGAAGGTTTCATGGCTTTGTTGGATAACTGGTCACCACATATTATACAAAGCGGGCCTGGAGAATGTGAATCACCTGTTGCAATGAACCTGTAATTTAAGTAGGACTCTTGGTATTTTCTTTTAAATGCAGCTTTCTTTTTGCTGGCAGTCTTAAGAGTCTTCTGCTATCTCATCATTGGGTCTTTCCCCCTTTTCAAAGAAGCTCTCCAGCGGCATTTGTTTTTTGCTCATCTTGGCTAGGGTTAGCTTGTGTGCTTACCAAAACTATGACTGAGACAAGTGTGTCTTGTCTGGATGGAAGTGGTAAATAAAATAATGGGCGGGCCACTCATGGACTAAAGTTTCTGACTTAAAGTCTGCCACCAGATGCAGCTGTACAATTGAAGTACATCAACTCATTTGCCACTATAAACCTGCCACTAGTGCAGCTTGTCACTTGCCACTCACTAATAGAGGTTTGATATGAGACTGCAAGCAATTGATTTATTATGGTGTCTGTGCAGTCACACCTCTCTGCTAATGATAACCTGTATTTGCAGCCGCTCCCCAGCGCTAGCATCACCATGTCAGCTCCACCTCAGATCATCAGGCATTAGAGTCTCATAAGGAGTATGCAACCTAGATCCCTCGCACATGCAGTTCACAGTAGGGTTCGGGCTCCTATGAGAATCTAATGCCACCGCTGATCTGACAGGACACGAAGCTCAGGCAGTAATGTGAGCGATGGGGAGTGACTGTAAATACAGATGAAGCTTCAATCGCTCGCCTCCTGCTGTGTGGCCCGGTACCAGTCTGTGGCCTGGGGGTTGGGGACCCCTGCCTTAAAGAACTAAAAATAGAGTTACCATATGATCCTGCAATCCCATTCCTGGGCATATATTCAGAGAAAACTATAATTTGAAAACATACATGCACCCCCATGTTCATTGCAGCATTTTTTACAATAGTCAAGACATGGACGTAACCTAGATGTCCATCGACAGATGAATGGATAAAGAAAATGTGGCATATATATATATACACACACACACACACACACACACACACACACACACACACACAATGGAATATTACTCAGCCATAAAAAAGAATGAAATAATGCCATTTGCAGCAACATGGATGGTCCTAGAGATTATCATACTAAGTGAAGTAAACCAGACAAAGACAAATATCACGTGATTGTGATATTGCTTATCTGAAGAATCTTAAAAAAAAAAAAGATATAACTGAACTTATCTGCAAAACAGAAAGAGACTCACAGACATAGAAAAAAACTTATGGTTACCAAAAGGGAAAGGGGAGGAAGGATAAATTAGGAGTTTGTTATTAACATGTATACATTACTGTACATAAAATAGATAACCAACAAAGATCTACTGTATAGCACAGAGAACTATACTCAATCTTTTATAATAACCTATAAGGGAAAAGAATCTGAAAAAAAAAAAATGTATATATATGTGTGTAATTGAATCACTGTGCTGTACAGCTGAAACTAACATGATATCTAAATCAACTATACTTCAATTAAAAAAGTATAAAAAAAGAAGAGAAAAAAAGGAAGTACATGTAAATGATGGAAAGAAGCCTGCTATTTGTTGAGATAGTGGTAAAGAGGCTAAAGATAGTGTTTCAAAGGACATAAAAATATGAGACCACTAGATAGCAACAAAGAAGAAATAGGGTTTGGTGCTTTAAAAATACATTTCAGAAAGAGGAAAACCATTTGGAAGAATGAAGCAGGTCTGATTCAACAGTAGTTTTTGAAAATTTCAATTAATTTTCACTAATTTATTCATCTGCATAGATTTTTCCCAGCATCTTTATGGAAATAATTTTTATAAGATGAACTAAAACAGACTTGTTTCAAGATAATAAGTTCCGTAAAAATACCCAATCAATTTCCAACTTTTAAAGTTCTGTACCTTTTAAAATTACAATACAATCTACACCATGGTCCAATAGATGATGTATTATGATGAGCTGAAAACCCTCCTTAAGACACTCCTGCAACTGCTACACATGCATTCAGCACCCCCATTTCAAATATATTCTACAAATCACATGTATTATTCAAGACCTGTGTGATATACCCACCTCTTCCACAAAGAAATTCTGACTGATATTACCTTCCCCTTTCCTGAGATTTCACAGGAAAATCTTTGCTACTCTTTTATGGTATTTATCACTTTTTACTATGCACTTAGGCTTTTACATATTTGTCTGATCCTTTCTAATATGCCTTAAGACCTCTAAATATATGAAACATACAGAAATTTAAAATTTCATGTGCATTTATTTGATACTATTAGTACATTCAAAAGAAAATGGTAACATTTGTAAACTGTGTTGTGTAACATGAAGGATAAAAGAGATGAAAATGGAACACATGAAAGAACTACTAAAATTAAAAAGGGTAACACTACAAATTAAGTTGTCCTTCATATTTGCTGTTATAAGCATTTTTATGCATGTCTCCTGAAGCATGTGCATAGGTTTCCCCAGATGATTTAAGTAGAAATGGAATTGCTGGGGACATGCTTTAAGTAACTACAATTTTTAGAGTTGTTATGTCAATTTAATATTCCCACTAGCAGGCGTATAAAAGTTAACCCATAACCTCTCCAGTATGTATTATTATCAGACTTAAGTTTTGACCAATGTGGTAGATATATAATGTTGTCTTGTTGTGATTTAAATTTACATTTCTATGATTACCAATGTAGTTAAACATTTTTTCATGTGAATACTTACCCTAGTCCTCTTTGTAAGATGTCTGTTCATATTCCTTACCTGTTTTTCTTTTTTCTTGTTTTTAACATCTTTATTGGAGTATAATTGCTTTACAATGGTGTGTTAGTTTCTGCTTTATAACAAAGTGAATCAGCTACACATATACATATATCCCCATATCTCTTCCCTCTTGCGTCTCCCTCCCTCCCACCCCTCTGGGTGGTCACAAGGCACAGAGCTGATCTCCCTGTGCTATGCGGCTGCTTCCCACTAGCTATCTATTTTACATTTGGTAGTGTACATATGTCCATGCCACTCTCTCACTTTGTCCCAGCTTCCCCTTCCCCCTCCCCCTATCCTCAAGTCCATTCTCTAGTAGGTCTGTGTCTTTATTCCCGTCTTGCCCCTAGGTTCTTCATGACCTTTTTTTTTTTTTTTTTTTAGATTCCGTATATATGTGTTAGCATATGGTATTTGTTTTTCTCTTTCTGACTTACTTCACTCTGTATGACAGACTCTAGGTCCATCCACCTCACTACAAATAACTCAGTTTCGTTTCTTTTTATGGCTGAGTAATATTCCATTGTATATGTGTGCCACATCTTCTTTATCCATTCATCTGTTGATGGACACTTAGGTTGCTTCCATGTCCTGGCTATTGTAAACAGAGCTGCAATGAACATTGTGGTACATGACTTACCTGTTTTTCTATTTGGCTGTCTTTTATTTATTTACTGAGGTATTATAATTTAATAGTAAGTTCTGTGTACTGGACTAATGAGTCATATATGCTGCAAATAACTTCTGTCAGCATGTGGGTTATGTTTTCATTCTCTTTAATTGTTTTAATTAAAATTGGTTTTTCATTTAAATTAGTTTGAATAATTGTCTTTGTGTTTATGATTAGGGCTTTGGCAGTCTTAAACACTTCCCTAGACACTTAAAGATGTGTTATACATATTTTTTAATGATTTTTTTAAAATTTATTTTATTTTTATTTATTTTTGGTGGTGTTGGGTCTTTGTTGCTGAGAGCGGGCTTTCTCTAGTTGCGGTGAGCGGGGGCTGCTCTTCGTTGCAGTGCACGGGCTTCTCATTGTGGTGGCTTCTCTTGCTGTGAAGCAGGGGCTCTAGGCACGCAGGCTTCAGTAATTGCAGCATTCAGACTCAGTAGTTGTGGCTCGTGGGCTTTAGAGCACAGGCTCAGTAGTTGTGGCACACAGGCTTAGCTGCTCTGCAGGATGTGGGATCTTCCTGGACCAGGGCTTGAACCCGTGTCCCTGCATTGACAGACAAATTCTTAACCACTGCACCACCAGGGAAGCCCACATATTTGTTTTTAATTTGCCTTTTATTTGTAATTGCTTAATCCATTGAAAGTGGATTTTTCTGTACAGTGTGAGGTAGATCTACACTTTCATTTTTCCCTATGGATATCCAATTGTCTCAGAGAATATATTGATTAGCCTCTTTTCCCAGTGATCTGCATTACCATCTTAATCATAAACAAATATTCTGGGTTTGTTTTTGGGTTATTAGTTCCATTGGTTAATTATCCTTGGGTCAATACTAAATGGTCTTAATTACTTTTAGTCTATAATTCCTAATAACAGATAGAAATGGTCCCTCTTCATCTCCAGCCAAGCATTGTTTTTCTCAGAACTATTCATTTATTCTTGGCTCTTTTTTCATGCACATTTTAAGATTCATTGTTAAGATTCTTTTTAAAAAAATCTGTTGAGTTTGAGGGTTTTTTAAAAAAATCACAATGAATAAATAAATCATGTGAAATAAAATTCATAAATATTGTATGTCACTTATGATTTAGCCCTTTGTTGCTGATTTTAATTATACTTTAATTTTTCTAATAAGGATATACACAGTTTTTATATATTAAAAGCTTTATCTTAACTTTTGATACTATTATAAATATTGTCATTTTAAATTATAATTTTAATTGCTTGGGGTAGTAATTATAAAGACAATTTGTTTATTAATCTTTAGATTATTTAGCTTGTTTGTACAATTATATAATCAGAGAATACTGGCCTTTCTGGTTCTTCCTTACTAGTCCTTGTGGATTTTATTCTTGTATAGGGGTTGGCTAGTTCCCAGAGTACAATCTCAAATACAAATCTTGCTTCTAATTTCAAAGGGAACACTTCTACTATTCCACTTTTAAGAATGGTATTTGTTATGGATTTGTTGTAAAGGTACCCTTTATTGCGTTCGCAAATTTTATTTCTCATTTCTCAAATGATTTCTGGGATGAATTTTAGCAAATAATTTTTCTCCATCATTTTGAAATTATTACATTACTTTTCATTTATCCATTGAAGAACCAGATGAAATTTATAAAACGTTCTTATACTAAGCCACTTTCCCATTACTGAAATAAACCCAAATTGATTATGTCACTCTATAGGTATAGATATATAGATATATATGTAAACCACAGCTAGATGTGTTTTGTTACTATTGCATTAGTATTTTTAAACTATCCTTATGGACTATAATTTTCCTTTCTCATCATATCCTCATGTGGTGGTGATATCAAGATTATTTTACCACATGAAAGAGATATAGGAAGTATTCCTCTTCTAATAACATGCTGAATAATCTTTCTTTAGTGGAATATTTTGACCTTGAAAATTCACAGGAATATACCTTAGAAACTATTTTAGCCTGGGGTGTTCTTTCAGAGAAGATTTTAAACTGCTGATTTTTCTATTTAATTGTTCTAAGAATAATCAGACTTGTATTTCTGCTTGAGTAAGTATGGCTAATTTTTTCTAGGAACCTAACAATTTAGGTTAAGTATTCAAATATATAGACATAAGATTATTTATAGCATTCTTTACTATAGCTTTAACCTCTGCTATAATTTAATTTCAATGTCTTTTCTAATATTATTTATTTTAGCCTAGTATTTTTATAATTGAACTTTATATTTCAATTATATTTTTCTTATACTCATAAGTTAACCTCTATTAGTCTCTAGACAAATGAATAATTGATTCCTAATTGATTTCTAATTGAATTGTTATTTGATCATAGAAAACCATCTGCATAATACCGAGTCTTTAAAAATTGTAGAGCCTTGTCGTATAGTCTTGTAAATCTTTGGTTAAAATGTTCCACATGGCCTTTTTTTTTTTTTTTTAACATGATGATCCATTTATTTATTTATTTATTTATTTATTTATTTATGGCTGCATTGGGTCTTCGTTTCTGTGCGAGGGCTTTCTCTAGTTGCGGCGAGCGGGGGCTACTCTTCATCGCGGTGCGCGGGCCTCTCACTATTGCGGCCTCTCTTATTGGGAGCACAAGCTCCAGACGCGCAGGCTCAGTAATTGTGGCTCACAGGCCTAGTTGCTCCGCGGCATGTGGGATCTTCCCAGACCAGGGCTCAAACCCGTGTCCCCTGCATTGGCAGGCAGACTCTCAACCACTGCGCCCCCCACATGGCCTTTTGAATCATAGATTTTCTTTAATTTTGAAGTGCCAGAATCTATATATTCTAAAAATTATATTTCGTATCTTCATTGATCAATTTTTTGTCTTTAATTGTTTAAAGAAATTATAAACATGTTTTTAAATCTCCCTTTAAAATGCTGGATATGTAAAGTCATCTTGTAATATGACAGTATTTATTCCATGGTTTTCGAAGCAATTTCATTAGGTACAAATAATTTTAGTAGGTAAATTAAAATTTTATTACTATGTAATGAATCTTTCTATCCTCTAATAATATTTCGTGTTTTAAAATCCCATTTTGTCCAGTATTTATGCAGTTACACTGACATTGTTTTCTATCCTATACGTCTTGTATATATTTGTTTATTTTTTTTTAACTTATGGACTTTATTATTTTTAGAATAGTTATAGGTTTTCAGAAAAAATTGAGTACAAAGTACAGAGTTTTCAAACACTCCTTCACCCCTTCTCTCCACATAGTTTTCCCTATTGTTAACATCTTGCATTAGAGCTTTACATTTTTTACAACTGGTAAGCCAATATTGATACATTATTCTTAACTAAAGCCTATAGTTTACATTTGGATTGTACATTCTAGGAGTTTTGAAAAATATATAATGGAATGCGTCCACCATTACAATATCATAAAAAATAGTTTTACTCCCCTAAAAATCACCTGTGCCCCACCTATTCATCCTTCCCTCTCTCTACACCCCTGCTAACCACTAATTTTTTACTGCCTCTATAGTTTTACCTTTTCCAGAATGTCATAGTTGGAATCATACAGTATGCAGCATTTTCAGATTGGCTGCTTTCACTTAGCAATATGCATTTAATGTTCTTCTATGTCTTTTTGTGGCTTGATAGCTCATTTAAAGAAAAAGATTATTGGAGTATAGTTGATTTACAATGTTGTGTTAATTTCAGGTGTACAGTAAAGTAAATCAGTTATACATATACATATATCCATGTACATATATCCACTCTTTTTTAGATTCTTTTTCCGTATAGGTCATTGCAGAGTACTGAGTAGAGTTCCCTGTGCTATACAGTAGGTCCTTATTGGTTATATATTTTATATATAGTGGTGTGTATATGTCAATCCCAATCTTCCAGTTTATCCCTCCTCCCGTCCCCTCTGGTAACTATAAGTTTGTTTTCTACATCTGTGACTCTATTTCTGTTTTGTAAATACCATTGTACCATTTTTCTAGATTTCACACATAAGCAATATCATATATTTGTCTTTCTGTCTGACTTCACCCAGTATGACAATCTCTAGGTCCATCTATGTTGCTGCAAATGGCGTTATTTCATTCTTTTTTATGGCTGAGTAATATTCCAATGTATATATGTACCACATCTTCTTTACCCATTACTCTGTTGATGGACATTTAGGTTGCTTCCATGTCTTGGCTATTGTAAACAGTGCTACCATGAACATTAGGGTGCATGTATCTTTCTGAGTTATCGTTTTCTCTGGATATATGCCCAGGAGTGGGATTGCTGGATCATACAATAGCTCTATTTTTAGTTTTTTAAGGAACCTCCATACTGTTCTCCATAGTGAGGGTTCCCTTTTCTCCACACCCTCTCTAGCATTTATTGTTTGTAGATTTTTTGATGATGGCCATTCTGACCAGTGTGAGATGATACATCATGGTAGCTTTGATTTGCATTTCTCTAATAATTAGTGATGTTGAACATCTTTTCATGTGCTTTTTGGCCATCTGTATGTCTTCTTTGGAGAAATGTCTATTTAGATCTTCTGCCCATTTTTGGATTGGGTTGTTTGTAGTGTTGCATAATATTCTATTGCCTGGATGTACCACCATTTATTTATCCATTCATCTGATGAAGAACATCTTGATTGTATACAAGTTTTGGCAATTATTAATGAAGGTGCTATACATATCCATGTGCAAGTTTTTGTATGGACATAACATTTTCAAGTCATTTGGGTAAATACCAAGGAGTGTGATTGCTGGATCTTATGGTATGAGTATGTTTAGTTTTGTTAGAAGCCACCAAACTGTCTTCTAAAGTGGTTGTACCACTTTACATTTTCACCACCAGTGTATGAGATTTTGTGTGGCTCCACACACTTGCCAGTATTTGGTTTTGTCAGTGTTCTGGATTTTGGCCATTTCAGTAGGCATGTAGTGGTATCTCATTGTTGTTTTATTTTCCTCTGCAGCATTAAACATAACTAAGGGTGTTAGATAATATATTTTGCTGTTTTCCATTGCTGGTTCTGAAATTATACATTCTCTTAGCATTATTTTAATGATTTTATTTAAATAAGTATAATGCATTTTTAAATAAAAGAATATAGGTTCTATTATACATCCTTTTGAATAAACAAACCAAAAAGATTTCAAGACAGATGTATTCTAATCCAGTAACTCTCATTTAAATGTAACTAAGTAAATAATATTTTAAATATTATTTTGAAATATAAGAAAAATACAGAAAAGTGCATAATTCATAAGTGCATAACTTGGTGAATTACAACAATGTAAATATACCATTTTAGCCATCAAACAGATCAAGAAATAGAACATTACCAACATCTCAGAAACCCCTCTAATACCTCATTCTCTGTCATTGCATTTCCCTTTCTCCACAAAAGTAATGATTATATTACTTATAATACCAAAGTTACTTTGCCTGTTTTTGAAACTTATATGAATCAAATCAAATATGCATATTTTGCATGGTTATTTTTCTGCATAATTATAGTTACACATATATAGTTTTAGTAAACATCTCTACAGTTCCCTGCTACTGTTGATTATGTACCTGGTAGTGGAATTGTGTCACAGGATCTGCTATGTCTACAAATAGTACATCACGCCAAAGGGTTTTTCCAAAATGTTTGCATTTTTGTGCACTCCCACTAGAAATCTATGAGAGTGTTATTTGTCCAACATCCTTTTAAAACTTATTGTCTGTCTTTTGATTTTAAGAAATCTGGTGGGATGTGGTAACATCTCATTGTGGTTTTAATTTGCATTTTACTGATGCTATCGAGGTTGAACAAAATTTTATTATCTTATTGGCCACTTGTGTCTCTTATATTGTGAAGTGCCTAGTTAAAGCCCCAATCCCCAATGTTTCTACTGGATAGTAGATCTTTACCTATTAATTGGTCAACATTTTTATATTTACAGATATATGTTCTATATTGTATTTATAAAAAATACATTCACCCACATTGTGGCTTGCATTTTTGCTTTCTTTGTGTCATTTTTTTTCTTTTTTGTGTGTTTTAAAAAAGATAGTCCTATAATTTTTCAAATAAATTACCAGCATTTTTCTTTATAATTAGTATTTTTTGTTCTGTTAAAAAAATTAACCTATCTCAGTATCATGAAGACATTCTCATATGTCATATTCCAGAGGCTTTAATATTTTACATGCTATATATAAATTTACAATCCATTTGATTTTGCTTATGTATGGTGTGTAATCAGCTTTAAGTTATATGGTTTTTTTTCCCCATAGGGAATCCAAGTGACTGAGCACCATCTATTGAAAATATAGTCCTTTACTCTCTACTGTTTGTACCCCATTGGCATAAGTCATGTGTCATACATTTAGGGTTGATTCTTGAACTTTTAATTTAATTACTGTGACCTACCTTTCTGTTTTTGTGCTAATGCTACACTACATGAATTACTATAACTTCATAATGTCTCCATATTCAATAGTGTAATCATTCAGCTTTATTTATTTTCCTTAAATTTGTTTTGACTACTCTCACTCTTTTAGATTGTTATACAGACTTTAGAATCAGAATATCAATAACTAGGGAAAAAAACTGTGGATAACTTACAGAAAACTGACTTCTTTTTAATCCAAAATTGAGTCTTCCAATTCACCAAAATGGTAACCCTCTTTATTCAGGTTTTTCTACCATGTATCTCTAATATTTAGAGTGTTTCTGTATAGACTTTATGCATATTTTGCATGGTTATTTTTATGCATAATTATAGTTATGTATATATAGTTTTATTATGCACATATGTTACAAACGTATGTTATAGCTATGCATAGTTATATAATGCTTAGTTACTTTTAGAGCTATTATAATTTAAATTATTCTAATGTCATATTCAAAATGTTTGATGTTGTTATATAAAAATAAGATATTATTTTCATACTGATTCTATCTAGTGGTCTTAGCAAATTCACTTAATAATTCTAGTGGAGAGTCAGAAACATTTTTTACATGTTTTTATTCAGTAATAGCTTGAAGTCATGTGAGTAGCTGTATGTATAACTAATTTTGAAGCATCTACTAGAAGAGACATGTGGCTTAGTTTAAATTTGTGCACTAGGGTAAATGTTGTGATAAATTCAGCTACCATGTATTTTACATTTATTGAGTTAATTACTTACTCTAATTTAATTATTAAGTCCTCACAACAGTCTTATGAAGACATGGCAAGGATGTTAGAATGATCAGACAAGGAATTTAAAATAATTATGGTTAATATACGAAGGGCTCTAGTGAATAAAGTAGAAATCATGTAATAGCAGTAGGGCAATGTAAGCAAAGAGATGGAAATCCTAGGAAACAATCAAAAAGAAATCCTAGAGTTAAAAAATGCTGCAACAGAAATGAAGAATGCCTTTAATGGATACAGCTGAGGAAATAATCTCTGAGGTAGACGATGTATCAATAGAAGCCTTAAAAATTGAAAAGCAAAGCAAGGGAACAGAGACTGAAAAAATCAAACAGAATACCCAGGAACTGTGAAACAACTATGGAAGGTGTAACATACATATAGCGGAAATACCAGAAGGAGAGGAAAGAGAGAATGGAACAGGAGAAATATTTGAAACAGTAAAGACTGAGAATTTCCCCAACTTAATGTCAGACACCAAACCAAACAAAGCTAAGAATTATATCTGACTTCTCCTCAGAAACCATGCAAGCAAAAAGAGAGTGAAATGAAATACTTCAATTGTTGAGAGAAAACAATCTACAAACCTAGAATTCTGTACCCTACAACACTATCCTTCAAAAGTAAAAGAGAAATAAAGACTTCCTTAGACAAAGAAAATTGAGGGAATTTGTTGCCAATAGACCTGACTAGCAAGAAATGCTTGTTTCAAAATGATAATAACAACAATGTGTTCAATTGTATAAATATATATATTTTAAAGTACTCACACTACCCATGAAGTCGCATAGTGTTATTGCAGAGTGGAGTTGGATTAGTTGTAAATGCCTATTGCAAGCTCTAGGGAAAACACTGAAAAAAGTAAAAGAAAAAAAAAGTGTAATTGATATGTTAAGAAAGGAGAGAAAACAGAATCATATAAAATGCTCAATTACAAACTGAAGCAGCAGGAAAGGAGCAGGAGAAAAAATAGAAACAAAGAAAAAGAGCAACAAATAGAAAACAGTAAAGAATGTGGTAGATATTAATCCAACTTTATCAATAATCATTTTCAACATCATTGGTCTAAATGTACCAATTAGAACACAGAGATTGTCAGAGTGGATCAAAAACACAACCCAACTATATGTTGTTTACAAGAAATCCATTTTAAATATGAAGACACATACAGATTAAATATAAACTGATAGAGAGAAAAATATGCCATGCTAATACTAATAAAAAGAAAGCAGGAGTAGCTATATAAATTGCAGAATGAGCAGACTTCAAAGAAAGGAAAGTTGTTAGGGATAAAGAAGGGCATTACATAATGATAAACAGGTCAATTATCCAAGAAGACATAACAATTATTAACATGTATGCACTAACAATAGAACATCAAACTACATGACGCAAAAACTGATAGGACAGCAGGGAGAAATGGATGAGTCCACTAACATAGTTGGAGATTTCAACAACCCTCTATCAGAAATGAACCAATATTCAATACACAGAACAGTAGACAGATCCAATAGACAGAACATCTGTAAGGACTTAGTTGGATTCAATAACACCATAAATAAACTGGAAATAATTGACATCTATATACTACTTCATCCCCAAATAGCAGAATACATATTCTCCCAAGCTCACATGAAACTTTCAATAAGATAGATCACATTTTTTATATAATCTTTTTCTTAAGTATAGTTGATTTAAAATATTGTGTTAGGAGGAGATTAACCAAGATGGCGGAGTAGAAGGACGTGCTCTCACTCCCTCTTGCGAGAGCACCAGAATCACAACTGGCTGCTGGACAATCATTGACAGGAAGACCCTGGACTTCACCAAGGAGGATACCCCACGTCCAAGGACAGAGGAGAAGCCACAGTGAGACGGTAGGAAGGGCGCAATCAGAGTAAAATCAAATCCCATAACTGCTGGGTGGGTGACTCACATACTGGCGAACACTTATACCACAGAAGTCCACCCACTGGAGTAAAGGTTCTGAGCCCCACGTCAGGCTTCCCAACCTGGGGGTCCGGCAACGGGAGGAGGAATTCCTAGAGAATCAGACTTTGAAGCCTAGTGGGAATTGATTGCAGGACTTTGACAGGACTGGGGGAAACAGAGACCCCACTCTTGGAGGGTACACACAAAGTAATGTGTGCATCGGGACCCAGGGGAAGGAGCAGTGACCCTGGGGGAGACTGAACCAGACCTACCTGCTGGTGTTGGGGGGGTCTCCTGCAGAGGCGAGTGGTGGCTCTGTTTCACCGTGGGGATAAGGACACTGGCAGCAGAGGTTCTGGGAAGTTCTCCTTGGCGTGAGCCCTCCCAGAGTCTGCCATTAACCCCACCAAAGAGCACGGGTAGGCTCCAGTGTTGGGTTGCCTCAGGCAAAACAGCCAACAGGGAGGGAACCCAGCCCCACCCATCAACAGTCAAGTGGATTAAGGTTTTACTGAGCTCTGACCGCCACAGCAACAGTCAGCTCTACCCACCACCAGAGCCTCCCATCAAGCCTCTTAGATAGCCTCAACCACCAGAGGGCAGACAACAGAAGCAAGAAAAACTATAATCCTGCAGCCTGTGGACCAAAAACCACAGTTACAGAAAGATAGAGAAGATGAAAAGGCAGAGGGCTATGTACCAGATGAAGGAACAAGAAAAAACCCCAGAAACACAACTAAATGAAGTGGAGATAGGCAACCTTCCAGAAAAAGAATTCAGAATAATGATAGTGAAGATGATCCAGGCCCTCAGAATAAGAATGGAGGCAAAGATTGAGAAGATGCAAGAAATGATTAACAAAGACCTAGAAGAATTAAAGAACAAACAAACAGAGATGACCAATACAATAACTGAAATGAAAACTACACTAGAAGGAATCAATAGCAGAATAACTGAGGCAGAAGAACGGATAAGTGACCTGGAAGACAGAACGGTGGAATTCACTGCTGCGGAACAGACTAAAGAAAAAAGAATGAAAAGAAATGAAGACAGCCTAAGAGACCTCTGGGACAACATTAAACGCAACAACATTCGCATTATAGGGGTCCCAGAAGGAGAAGAGAGAGAGAAAGGACCAGAGAAAATATTTGAAGAGATTATAGTCGAAAACTTCCCTAACATGGGAAAGGAAATAGCCACCCAAGTCCAGGAAGCGCAGAGAGTCCCATACAGGATAAACCCAAGGAGAAACACGCCGAGACACATAGTAATCAAAGTGGCAAAAATTAAAGACAAAGAAAAATTATTGAAAGCAGCAAGGGAAAAACGACAAATAACATACAAGGGAACTCCCATAAGGTTAACAGCTGATTTCTCAGCAGAAACACTGCAAGCCAGAAGGGAGTGGCATGATATACTTAAAGTGATGAAAGGGAAGAACCTACAACCAAGATTACTCTACCCGGCAAGGATCTCATTTAGATTTGATGGAGAAATCAAAAGCTTTACAGACAAGCCAAAGCTAAGAGAATTCAGCACCACCAAACCAGCTCTACAACAAATGCTAAAGGAACTTCTCTAAGTGGGAAACACAAGAGAAGAAAAGGACCTACAAAAACAAACCCAAAACAATTAAGAAAATGGTCATAGGAACATACATATCGATAATTACCTTAAACGTGAATGGATTAAATGCCCCAACCAAAAGACATAGACTGGCTGAATGGATACAAAAACAAGACCCATATATATGCTGTCTACAAGAGACCCACTTTAGACCTAGGGACACATACAGACTGAAAGTGAGGGGATGGAAAAAGATATTCCATGCAAATGGAAATCAAAAGAAAGCTGGAGTAGCTATACTCATATCAGATAAAATAGACTTTAAAATAAAGAATGTTACAAGAGACAAGGAAGGACACTACATAATGATCCAGGGATCAATCCAAGAAGAAGATATAACAATTATAAATATATATGCACCCAACATAGGAGCACCTCAATACATAAGGCAACTGCTAACAGCTATAAAAGAGGAAATCGACAGTAACACAATAATAGTGGGGGACTTTAACACCTCACTTACACCAATGGACAGATCATCCAAAATGAAAATAAATAAGGAAACAGAAGCTTTAATGACACAATAGACCAGATAGATTTAATTGATATATATAGGACATTCCATCCAAAAACAGCAGATTACACGTTCTTCTCAAGTGTGCATGGAACATTCTCCAAGATAGATCACATCTTGGGTCACAAATCAAGCCTCAGTAAATTTAAGAAAATTGAAATCATATCAAGCATCTTTTCTGACCACAACGCTATGAGATTAAAAATGAATTACAGGGAAAAAAACGTAAAAAGACAAACACATGGAGGCTAAACAATACGTTACTAAATAACCAAGAGATCATTGAAGAAATCAAAGAGGAAATAAAAAAATACCTAGAGACAAATGACAATGAAAACACGATGACCCAAAACCTATGGGATGCAGCAAAAGCGGTTCTAAGAGGGAAGTTTATAGCTATACAAGCCTACCTAAAGAAACAAGAAAAATCTCAAGTAAACAATCTAACCTTACACCTAAAGAAACTAGAGAAAGAAGAACAAACAAAACCCAAAGTTAGCAGAAGGAAAGAAATCATAAAGATCAGAGCAGAAATAAATGAAATAGAAACAAAGAAAACAATAGCAAAGATCAATAAAACTAAAAGTTGGTTCTTTGAGAAGATAAACAAAATTGATAAGCCATTAGCCAGACTCATCAAGAAAAAGAGGGAGAGGACTCAAATCAATAAAATCAGAAATGAAAAAGGAGAAGTTACAACAGACACCGCAGAAATACAAAGCATCCTAAGAGACTAGTACAAGCAACTTTATGCCAATAAAATGGACAACCTGGAAGAAATGGACAAATTCTGAGAAAGGTATAACCTTCCAAGACTGAACCAGGAAGAAACAGAAAATATGAACAGACCGATCACAAGGAATGAAATTGAAACTGTGATTAAAAATCTTCCAACAAACAAAAGTCCAGGACCAGATGGCTTCACAGGTGAATTCTATCAAACATTTAGAGAAGAGCTAACACCCATCCTTCTCAAACTCTTCCAAAAAATTGCAGAGGAAGGAACACTCCCAAACTCATTCTATGAGGCCACCATCACCCTGATACCAAAACCAGACAAAGACACTACAAAAAAAGAAAATTACAGACCAATATCACTGATGAATATAGATGCAAAAATCCTCAACAAAATACTAGCAAACAGAATCCAACAACACATTAAAAGGATCATACACCACGATCAAGTGGGATTTATCCCAGGGATGCAAGGATTCTTCAATATACGCAAATCAATCAATGTGATACACCATATTAACAAATTGAAGAATAAAAACCATATGATCATCTCAGTAGATGCAGAAAAAGCTTTTGACAAAATTCAACACCCATTTATGAGAAAAACTCTCCAGAAAGTGGGCATAGAGGGAAACTACCTCAACATAATAAAGGCCATATATGACAAACCCACAGCAAACATCATTCTCAATGGTGAAAAACTGAAAGCATTTCCTCTAAGATCAGGAACGAGACAAGGATGTCCACTCTCACCATTATTATTCAACATAGTTTTGGAAGTCCTAGCCATGGCAATCAGAGAAGAAAAAGAAATAAAAGGAATACAAATTGGAAAAGAAGAAGTAAAACTGTCACTGTTTGCGGATGACATGATACTATACATAGAGAATCCTAAAACTGCCACCAGAAAACTGCTAGAGCTAATGAATGAATATGGTAAAGTTGCAGGATACAAAATTAATGCACAGAAATCTCTTGCATTCCTATACACTAATGATGAAAAATCTGAAAGAGAAATTATGGAAACACTCCCATTTACCATTGCAACAAAAAGAATAAAATACCTAGGAATAAACCTACCTAGGGAGACAAAAGACCTGTATGCAGAAAACTATAAGACACTGATGAAAGAAATTAAAGATGATACCAACAGATGGAGAGATATACCATGTTCTTGGATTGGAAGAATCAACATTGTGAAAATGAGTATACTACCCAAAGCAATCTACAGATTCAATGCAATCCCTATCAAATTACCAATGGCATTTTTTACGGAGCTAGAACAAATCATCTTAAAATTTGTATGGAGACACAAAAGACCCCGAATAGCCAAAGCAGTCTTGAGGCAAAAAAATGGAGCTGGAGGAATCAGACTCCCTGACTTCAGACTATACTACAAAGCTACAGTAATCAAGACAATATGGTACTGGCACAAAAACAGAAACATAGATCAATGGAACAAGATAGAAAGCCCAGAGATTAACCCACGCACCTATGGTCAACTAATCTATGACAAAGGAGGCAAAGATATACAATGGAGAAAAGACAGTCTCTTCAATAAGTGGTGCTGGGAAAACTGGACAGCTACATGTAAAAGAATGAAATTAGAATACTCCCTAACACCATACACAAAAATAAACTCAAAATGGATTCGTGACCTAAATATAAGACTGGACACTATAAAACTCTTAGAGGAAAACATAGGAAGAACACTCTTTGACATAAATCACAGCAAGATCTTTTTTGATCCACCTCCTAGAGTAATGGAAATAAAAACAAAAATAAACAAGTGGGACCTAATGAAACTTCAAAGCTTTTGCACAGCAAAGGAAACCATAAACAAGACGAAAAGACAACCCTCAGAATGGGAGAAAATATTTGCAAATGAATCAACGGGCAAAGGATTAATCTCCAAAATATATAAACAGCTCATTCAGCTCAATATCAAAGAAACAAACACCCCAATCCAAAAATGGGCAGAAGACCTAAATAGACATTTCTCCAAAGAAGACATACAGACGGCCACGAAGCACATGAAAAGATGCTCAACATCACTAATTATTAGAGAAATGCAAATCAAAACTACAGTGAGGTATCACCTCACTCCTGTTAGAATGGACATCATCAGAAAATCTACAAACAACAAATGCTGGAGAGGGTGTGGAGAAAAGGGAACCCTCTTGCACTGTTGGTGGGAATGTAAATTGATACAGCCACTATGGAGAACAATATGGAGGTTCCTTAAAAAACTAAAAATAGAATTACCATATGACCCAGCTATCCCACTACTGGGCATATACCCAGAGAAAACCATAATTCAAAGAGACACATGCACCCGAATGTTCATTGCAGCACTATTTACAATAGCCAGGTCATGGAAGCAACCTAAATGCCCATCAACAGACGAATGGATAAAGAAGAGGTGGTACATATATACAATGGAATATTACTCTGCCATAACAAGGAACGAAATTGAGTCATTTGTTGAGACGTGGATGGATCTAGAGACTGTCATACAGAGTGAAGTAAGTCAGAAAGAGAAAAACAAATATCGTATATTAATGCATGTATGTGGAACCTAGAAAAATGGTACAGATGAGCCAGTTTGCAGGGCAGAAGTTGAGACACAGATGTAGAGAATGGACATATGGACACCAAGGGGGGAAAACTGTGGTGGGGTGGGGATGGTGGTGTGCTGAATTGGGCGATTGGGATTGACATGTATACACTGATGTGTATAAAACTGATGCCTAATAAGAACCTGCAGTATAAAAAAACAAACAAAACAACTAATACTAAACTTTCATTGGGTTATTTGTATGGAAATATGTTAATATAAATGTTTCAGAAATTACATGAAATTTCTAAAAATCTTATATTTGTATTTGTATGGAAATATGTATGGAAATATGTTAATATAAATGTTTCAGACATTACATGAAATTTCTAAAAATCTTATATTTGTATTTGTATGGAAATATGTATGGAAATATGTTAATATAAATGTTTCAGACATTA
Organism: Balaenoptera musculus; assembly: GCF_009873245.2. Lineage (NCBI taxonomy): Eukaryota > Metazoa > Chordata > Mammalia > Artiodactyla > Balaenopteridae > Balaenoptera > Balaenoptera musculus. The sequence continues at coordinate 42,990,393 of NC_045788.1, forward strand.
CATGAAATTTCTAAAAATCTTATATGTTCTGGTATAATGTTATAAGTCATAATCCTAGTTATTACGTTAAAATGTATATCTCAGAAATAACTAATTTTCTTGTCAACTGCATTATTATGAACTTTCATCAAATCTTTAACCGTGGTCATTTTTAAGTCTTTTGTCATTTACAGACAGTTCTGGGTGTACTCTGATGATTTTGCAAATATGTTCCTATAAAAGGGTTTCATCTTCAAGAAATTCATGGAAAAGACTCTGACAAGTTCAGGTTTCTGGTAACTGACTGTACTGCTGAACTGAATGAATAAGCATTTTCAGAACTCTAATGAAAAACTTATGAACTCATAAAAGTGCTAACAAAAGATCAAGATGAAAAAAAAAAATTAATTACATGGGACTGAGTGAACTGATGAGGATGAGTATAATTTTTGTGACTTTCTGTCTGAATTTAAAAAAAAAAAAAAAATCCCACAAGGACTCAGAGGCAAAGAATATACAAATCAAATTTCACTGCAAAGTAAAGGAGCTGTTACAGTGGAGGATTACTGGACTGAATGTCAATATTATGACATAGTATGAGTGTGTTTCATGTTTGGTAATTGCAATCATTGTTGCTTTTGTTGTGGTCATCCATGTACAATGCTTGGTGTCAGTCTATTTATCTCTTGTAAAAAAAAATACAGTGTGTGTGTGTGAAAAAAAAAATGTAAATGCATGTTCATTATGAAAAAAAAAAAAAGTATTGTGTTAGTTTCAGGTGTATAGCACAGTGATTCAGTTGGGTTTTTTTCCGATTGTATTCCATTGTAGATTATTACAAGATATTGAATATAATTCTCTGTGCTATACAGTAAATTCTTGTTCCTTAACAATTTTATGTATAGTAGTTTGTATTTGTTAATCCCACACTCCCCATTTGTCCCTCCCCCCTCTGTCTCTCCTTTGATAACCATACGTTTGTTTTCTATCTCTGTGAGTCTGTTTCAGTTTTGTATGTAGGTTCATTTGTATTATTTTTTAGATTCCACGTATAAGTGATACAGTATTTGACTTTCTCTGTCTGACTTACTTCACTAAGTATAATATTCTCTAGGTCTAATGTTGCTGTAAATGGCAAGGTTTTATTATTTTTTTGGCTGAGTTACATTCCATTGCGTGTGTGTGCCTGCATGTATATTAAGCCAATCATCCACTGATGGGCACTTGGATTACTTCCACGTTTTGGCTATTGTAAATAGTGCTGCTATAAACATTGGGGTGTACATATCTTTGTGAATTAGAGTTTTTATTTTTCCCAGATATATATGTCTAGGAATGGGATTGCTGGATCATATGGTAGCTCTGTTTTTAAAATTGGCAAAAGACCTTAACAGACAACTCATCAAAAAAGCAAATAAGCATATGCAAAGATTCTCCACATCTTATGTCATTAGGGAAAAGCAAATTAAAACAACTTCATTCATAAACGTCAAAATGTGGAAGCAACCAATATGTACTTCAGTAGGTGAATAAATAAATAAAAGTGGCACATCCAGACAATGGAGTATTATTCAACACTAAGAAGAAATGAGCTAATGAATCAACCATGGAAAGAATGGAGGAGACAAATTCATTTTACTAAGTGAAAGGAGCCAATCTGAAAAGGCTATGTACTCTATGATTCTGACCATATGACATTCTGAAAAAGGCAAAACAAAGGTGACAGTAAAAAGTTCAGTAGTTGCCAAAGGTAGAAAAGGGGTGAGATGAATAGGGGAAGCACAGTGGATCTTAAGGGCAGTGAAAATACTCTGTATGATACTATTATGATGTATACATGTCATTATACATTTGTCCAAACCCATAGAATGTATAACACCAAGATTGAAGCCTAAGGTAAACTATGGATTTTTTGTGATTATGATGTGTCAATGTAGGTTCATTTTGACTAACAAATATACCATTCTGGTGGTGAACGATGTTGATAATGTGGGAGGCTATGCATGTGCAAGGGCAGAGGATATATGGGAAATCTCTGTATCTCCCTCTGAGTTTTGTTGTCAATCTAAATTTTTCTAAAGAAAGTCTTTACACACACACACACAAATAACTCAGGGAGAGTTGTAGTTATGAGCCCTTTCCCATTAATATATTAGAAGATGTTTCAAGCAACTCATTAGTGGCTGAGAAAACTTAAGCAAAATATGTGATGGTGAGCATGAATATATTTGATTTAATTAAAGACAAAAATGAAAGTGGATAAATGTGTAGTTGAATAATGTAGAAATATATATTTTTATAAGGTAGAAATAAGAAAACTAAAAAGAGGAGAATGAAGAAGAGATAATAGGGGAAGTGGAATAAACTCAAATTATTTTTGCATAGTTAATGGAGAAAGTATAATATATCATAAAAATCAGTGATAAGTTTAAAGATACAATATACTGCAAGCCTAATAAAAACTATTAAAGATAAACACTAGAACAAATTTTGAAAATGTATTTCTTATTTATTTTTTCACCACCAAAAATTTATTTTCCATCTATCATCGATTGATCTCCTGTACCCATTTTGCCCAACACCTTCCTCTCTGGTAATTACTATTTTATTCTCTGTCTACATGTTTGTTTTTGTTTGGATTGGTTTTTTCGTTTAAAAAAATTGAAACTTTAGAACCAAAAATTCTATCAGGATTTCTAAAGTAGTGAAGGAGAAACAAGTAATTAGAGGTAGAAATACAGTAAAAATGGAATAATATACACTTTAATTATAATATAATATGCAAGAATGATGACACATCATTCCTTCCATCAGTGAATGTGAATTGTCTTAATTCACTTACTTAGGATTCTTATAGTTTTCAACATATTTATTTTGAAAAATTTCTGACACAGAAAATATTCATGAAAAATAAAATGAACATTTCATAAAAGCTTCACCCATATTTAGGAATTTTGACCAACGGGAACATTTAAAGCTAGCTCTTGTGTATTGTGGAACTCTTTCCATCTTTTTAATCACCTACTTATTGGTACAATAAAATGCTCCATTGTGCCCTGTGTATTTCCCCTGCACCAGTCTAGAATCTGCCACTATTGATGCTAGTTTTTTCATTATTAAGATATAGATTATATCATATTATGTCATTGTGTGTTGATAATGATATTTCTTATTCCAATCCAAAAATATAATTTCTTTTCTTTTTTTTGCATTTCATATTTTTATCTTTTTTCTCCCATAGTGAAACACTTGATTCCACCAGACAGCAATATACTACTCATTTGTTCAATCTGATAGTAAGCAGGATATAGTTTCAAAATTTCTAACTACTAAAAACAAACTTACTGACTAAAGTGCAAAATATCTTTGCAGTACTTTTTCTTTTCCCCTCAAACTATATCCTGCTAGGGATATATAGTTAAAATACTATGTTAGAAAGTTACTTAATTGCCTTAATTGGTTCTTTTTTAAAACTCCGTGGTTATGTTAAAATTTTATGTGAAATTATACTTAAATATTTTTATTTTTGTGTTCAGTGAGGTTTTCTCTTTTTTCCCCCATCTTTGTTGATTGATATTTTTATATATGTAAACTATATTATAATTCCAAAGTCAAAACTGTACTAGCAGGTATACTTCAAGCAGTGTCTCTTGTCTTATCTCCTTCAAGTTAGCCCCATCTACCCAGTGGGTAATTATATTCCTTCATTTCCAATTATTCATATTATGCAAACATAAGTAAATGCATGCATTTTTTAAAACTACCACACTCCTTTTTTGTTTACTTATTTATTTACTTTAACACAAAGGAGAGCTTACTGTAGACAGTCTTTCCCCTTAACAATGTATACTGGAGATCTCACTTTGGTTTACTTTTATTTTTTAAAAAAAGGCATTGTGTATCTTTGTCATTCTCTTCATTAATGTATATGAATTTCTTTTATCTACAGTTTTGCAAAAGTGTACATTGTCAACTTTTGAATTTTTGCCTAATTGGTGAGAAATAAAATTTCTGTGTCACTTTATTTTGCTTTTCACTTATGGTTGAATCTAATCTTTTTTATGTCTTAGACTCATTTAATATTATTTTTTGACCAGGTTTTTTTTTTTCTTTTTCCCACATTTTAAATACTTTAAGCATATTAACCTTTTATGATCTTTTATAAATGGTGTATTCCATTTATTATCTGCCTTTTGAGTCTTCATGTTTGTTGTCAGAAAACATGTTATTTTAGTCATAATTATCGTTCTTTTCCTTTAATGCATCAAAAACTTGAATCATACTTACAAAGTCTTTCCCAAAAGTTTTTTTTCTAGTAATTATATGATTGATTTTTATATTTAGCGTCCTTATCTATCTAGATTATTTTGGCGCATAGTGTGAGATATAGATTTAATTTTAATTTTTTCCTAATTGGCTATATAATTTTTCTAAAACAATTTCTTGGAGTCCATTTTTGCTCCAGTGATTTGAGATGTCACTTTTATCAGATGCTAAATATTCATTTATATTGGGATACACATGTGAAGTTTCTATTTTATGCAGTGATTTATCTGTTACTTCAAAATTCACCATCATTTTCCCTTATTGTCTGCAGGCCAATGATCAGGTCTCAGTATAGTTTGTACTCTGTACTCTGGGAGGAAGAGAGCACATGTTGAAAGGATTGCAAGGCTTGGCTAATATAGTTCAGTAAGAACTAGTCGATATGCTTGGAATCGATCATGAGGTTTTTTTGGTTTTTGTTTTTTTGACCATTCATGGAAGGCTGAATAGGATATAAATTATTGACATGAGAACACTCTCTCATGACTAGAGTTTCAACAACCTGGCATGAACTTTTGGAGTCAATACTAATCTGTTGCTGAAAATGTTCCTTGAAACTTGTAAACATAGAAAGCCAATATTAGATGAGGTAAAGATTCTGGTACTACCTTTGAAGAATGTTTAGGAAGGGGTCAGAAGGCCTGAGATGAAAGACTGAAGAGTTAAATGGTTTTATCCTGTGAGGCCCGAGAATCCACACTGGACCATATCCCCCAGGAGATCATAGAGCACATCTTTCTAAAGCAGTAAAAACCAACTGGTGGGACTCACTCCAGACTCTTTGAAAATCTTTCATGACTGTCTTCTGTAGGTGGAGGTTAACAGGAGATACTGCCATTGAAAACTCTTCCTAGAATTTCATAATGGCCAAGCAGCATTACTTAACCTATAGAAACAATGTGAAAGTAATTATTGTAACAAGAATCAGACTGTAATTTCAGTCAGGGGGACTTCGACTCAGAAGGATGGGTGGTGATGGTTGCTATATTCATAGGTGTCTGTCTGACTTCCAAGCAATCAAATACAAAAGTAATAATTTGTCACATTGTATCTGCCTAAGTATCTACTCACTCACATTGTGTATAGTGCACACAATACACAATATAATATATTAATAAATATTATTATACTTATAATATAAATTTATTTTATATTTATTCAAAGTTCATGATAGAATAGGTATGATTTATCTATATATAGTCAAATTATAAGCATTTAGTGAATAGAGGTACACATTTCTGGGATGAAAGTTTTGCTGCCATCATTCACTGATTCAGTCAAAGTTTACTGATCAAGCAGAACACTGGATTCTGGAATTGTGAAACACACACACATATACACAGATAGAATCTCTTCCATATGCTCTTGTTCTGAGATGGACACATATGTAATTGTAATACATTAAAACTTAAAAATTATAAATGCAGTGTGTTTCAAGTAAAGGAAAACATAAAAGAAACATCTAAGTCTGCTATAGAAATTTTAAGAATGGTTTTTAGAAAAAAATAGTATTTGGCTTAGTACTTAAAGGATGAGTACAAACTTTCAAGGTTAACACATGGGGAATGTCTAAGAGAGTAAGTCATGTTCAAAACTTATAAGTATTTGAGAATTTCAGTTTGTAAAGTTCAAAGTGCATAAAAACCATGTGCCTTATTTAAATGGTATTCCATGCTGATGTGTCCCAATATTGAAGCAGAACCTTTGGGAATAAGGGTCAGATAAGTGTACTTCAAAATGCAATCTAAAAGAAATTTATGAACAGCCAGATTTAGAACCAGAAATCTAAGCAACAGTACCAGCAGATATAAATCAGATTAAAGAAACAGCAGGATAATGAGTGTCTCTGAATGACATTAACTGTCTTGATCAATGCTAAGAAGAGTGAAGAATATGAGCATTTTCTTTGGTTTTTCTAGTTAATTTTCAGTAGAAATTGTTTTTGAAGTTCCATTAAAGGCTAATGTCCCAGTAGCCCTATCCTTTGAATTTCTTACCACCTGTTCACAACTACTGAGAACAATTTACTGTTTATAATGTACACACACACTCTTAGATACAAAAAACTGATTTAATAGGAGCCCATGTGGAGAATTGGAATAGACACCCAGACTTCAGGGTTAATCATGATGCTTGGTGTAAAGTCTTAAGAGGAAATTACTGATTTAAAAAAATTAGATGCTAAACCTACATAACAGTTAAAAATCCATGTGATTAAACTCCAGGTGGCTCTGGACTTCAATGTATACTGTGCAAGTCCCTTCAGCTCTACACAGATGAAGTAAAATGATTGTCAGGAGTTGTGCTGAAACCTAAGGGCAAACCAGTTGATTATATATTTTGTGTTTGCTGAGGAGCAACTGATAAAATGAAGACACTAAATTGACATAGAGTGTAACATCAGGACCAGGGTCCCATTTTAGGACACTTCTAAATCTTAACATTTCTCTCTTGTAATTGCTGTGACTTATGAGCTCCATTTTACTTAATGACACTCAATGAACTGAATTGCTTCAATGAAATGAGAAATCAGCAAGCAAATTCTGTAGAGGGTTTGATTACATCCCTTGTTGTAGCCTAGTTTCTGAATAATCTTATACCTTGATTATATAATCTTTCACGGTTTATCCACTATCAAAACAAAAGACCATTGGGGTGATATAATTCCCTACCATGTTTTGGTAACATTTATAGCTAGGATATTATAAATCCTAGCTAAAATTATAATATATTTATTTATATATAATATATTTATATATATATATAAGATATTTATAATATCTTTTCCCTAAATTTATTGCTTTTAAATCCTGCAAGCTGAAAAGTTTTGTACATGAATGCATATGTTTTTCTTAGTGATTATAATTCATATATTGCTTTTACTGATTATTTGGTTAAAGTATTAAGTGCTGATGACATTGCTACACTAATCTGTCCATTCAGAATAAATTTTATATTTTAAAATGATGTTTTACAGAAAGATATAAAAACTAGGTTACCAGAAATTGAAGGTTTTGTAAATACTCCATTCTCATGCTTGCATTTAAAGCTCCCATGCATGCTGAGATTTTACGTACAGGCTGAGATTTTCATATTTAAGCAGATGATAAAAGGCAAGTCAACAACTGCACCAGTGAGTTGCTAAGCCACCAGAGAAAAGCAAACTGTCCTAAGCATAAGAACCAGTCAAGCTGTGAGCTGTGGAATCCATAAGCTATGTATAAAAATGAAGTCAGTGAATCATGATCTCATTCTGAACAGAATTTGGACACACATGTACATCTGGATGACTTGTTTGAAGCCCAAGAGTTGGTGAAAATTACACATTGCAATACAGGGATATGCATATGCATAAAGGAAAAATGAATTTTTTTTCATTAGATAAATGCACTTCCATGTGCAACCAGTCGAGTGGCAGTTCTTACTTTTATTTTTGCATATCCAGAACATCACCTTTTTAATTATAACTATTACAATCTACAAAATGCTAACACGTTTTTTTAACCTGGCTCATTTCAGAAACTGTTCAGAAATACAGCATGATAACATATTACTAAGAGAGAATCTATAAAAAATAATGGCAATAATACACTTTTGGTTAGCAACATTATTTGAGAGTTACTAGGAGCAGAAAAGACTTTTACATATTTTTGGAAAGAATCAATAAATTTTCTCTTTCTTCTCAAGTTACATAACTTAAGCATGTTTTGTAAGGTGTAAATTCAAACCCAGTCCAGAAAACAGGTTATCTGTGAGAACACAAATAACTACCCTATCTTGTGAAATGCAGGATGGCAAAAGGGATAGAAAACTCACAAATTTTTGAAAGAAATTAAAATAATCTTTTGCATTTTATGATCACTGGTACACAGGACATAAAAGAGGGGCTAAATTTCATTAACAGGGAGTTAAAACTCAAAGAACTCATTGGAAATTAAAGTGTCATCCAGTTTCATAAGAGGAAAACCTACCACATAGCAACAGCCTTCTCAAGTATCAGCTCCAGTCAAAAATAAAGTCTAAATGATGACACATTAAAAAAAAAAAAAAAAGACTGACGAACAATTATTTGTAAACCTTAATATGTTAACAATATAATTTTCTGAATAAAAAGAGATGGAACTTGCTGATTTAAGGAATGAACCAAAAGGGAATAAACTATATGTAAAAAGTTGAAATATTTATAATATATCTGCAAATAGAAATATATCTTTCATTGCACTTTGGTAACCATTACAGGGAAGAATGTTATGATAAAAAGATAAATTGATGCTTTACAAGATTAGAAGTTCTTTGATAAAAGAGAATATATCATTATCTTTTTTTACACCCAAGAGCTATCATAGATTCTTAATTGTAGTAAGCCTACAAAAATGTTAAAAATAGACTTTCTATAATTTACAAGAATTAAGGAAGTACAGACTTAGGGACAGAGAGATAATATACAAAAGAGATGACTGTACAGGACTATGTATTTTTTCAGACTAAGAAAAAAAGATCAAATAAAAGAGGCCTGGTTTAGCCACTGTGGAAAACATTATGGAAGTTGCTCAAAAAATTTAAAAAGAACTACCATAGGATCCAGGATTCTATTTCTGGATATCTATCCAAAGGAAATGAAAATAGGAGTTTGAAGAGATGTCTTCACCTCCATGTTCATTGCAACATTATTTACAAGAGCCAAGACATGGAAACAACTGAAGTGTCCATCAACGGATGAATGGATAAAGATGTTGTGGAATATATATGTGTATAGATATTCCACCATCTTATATATATATATGTGTGTGTGTGTGTGTGTGTATATATATATGTCTGATATAAGATTGAGAAAGACAGATACTGTATGATATCACTTCTATGTGGAATCTAAAAAAGTTGAACTCAGAAAAACAGAGAGTAGAAGAGTGGTTACCAGGGGCTAGGATGGGAGATGGGAAGATGTTTAAGGGTGCAAACTGAGAGCTAGTAAATGAATACATCCTATAGAGATCTAATGCACAGCATAGTGATAATAGTCAATAATACTGTATTATAAACTTCAAAGTTGCTAAAAGGCTAGATCTTAATTGTTCCCACTACAAAAAAAGAAGTGATAATTATGTGATGTGATAGAGGTATTAGCTAATGCTGGTGGTGATTATTTTGCAACATATAAATGTATAAAATCAACAAGTTCTACACCTTAAACTTGAACAATGTTATATGTCAATTATATTTCAGTTTAAAAAAAATCCTGAAACTGGTTTTCTCTGCCTCTTGTGGAGAGAAAGCTGAGCCTTGTTTAAGAAAGTAACTTATTGAGTTACTTTACATGTTGCTATGTGGCCATGATATAGCTCTAACTACAGAAAATTAAAGAAACTAAAGATTACATAAGATTATTTATTTATCAGTTTACTTATTTATTTATTTTTAAACTATAAACATATAAGTGATTTTATACATCTGGGGTTTTGGAGAAAGGTAACACTTCCTGATGCTATAAAATGCTATGTATCTCTTAGAAAATTAGATATAACATATTGCAAATCCCTCATTTAACAGGTAAGAAAACTGAACCCTAGAAGTATGAAATTACTTACTCACAAACACATATAAAGAGAACCAATTATAGTTTATGTCTCTAGACTCTAAAACTAGTATTTTGCCCTGGTACAACACAATAAACTATAATAGAATGCAATAATTCAAATGAGGGACCATGGTTCTATGATTGTTTTAGAAATTCCATCCTACTACAAGAAAGAAATAACTTCCTATTCACTAGGAATTGAAGTGTTGGAAAATTAGAATATCTTCTGGTCTTTCACAAACATTACTGAGTAGTTTATGGACGGCAAACTGCGTAAATGTCTGCTTGGTTTTCCAAAAATGAGAGAGGGGATTGAGAATCCATGAGTCAAAGGAGAAGAAAGAATACCTTACTCTATACTATTAATAAACTGCCCTAATAACTTTACTATTTTAAGATGATAGGAAGCATCCATTCCAACTACATGAACTTTGTTTTAATATGCTTCATGGCTTCCTAGAAACATAATTAATCAAAAAGTGCTGGGGGGGGTGACCTTCAAGATGGCAGAGGAGTAAGACGTGGAAATCACCTTCCTCCCCACAAGTACATCAGAAATACATCTACATGTGGAACAAAGCCTACAGAACACCTACTGAATGCTGGCAGAAGACCTCAGTCTTCCCAAAAGGCAAGAAACTCCCCACCTTTGTACCTGAGTAGGGCAAAAGGAAAAAGAAAAAAACAGAGACAAAAGAATAGGGACGGGACCTGCATCTCTGGGAGGGAGCTGTGAAGGATGAAAAGTTTCCACACACTAGGAAGCCCCTTCACTGGCAGAGACAGGGGGGTGGCGGGGGGGGAAGCGTCAGAGCCACAGAGGAGAGCACAGCAACAGGGGTGCAGAGGGCAAAGTGGAAAGATTCCCCCAGAGAGGATCAGTGCTGACCAGTACTCACCAGCCTGAGAGACTTGTCTGCTCACCTGCCAAGATGAGTGGGAGCTGGGAGCTGAGGCTCAGGCTTTGGAGGTCAGATCCCAGAGAGAAGACTGGGATTGGCTGTGTGAACACAGTCTGAAAGGGGCTAATGCATCACAGCTAGCTGGGAGAGAGTCTGGGGAAAAATCTGGACCTGCCTAAGAGGCAGGAGACCATTGTTTTGGGGTGCACAAGGAGAGGGGATTCCTTCCCTGTCTGCCCACAGAATGCAGAGCACCGCCTAAACGAGCTCCAGAGACGTGTGCGAGCTACGGCTAGCAGCTCGGACCCCAGAGACAGGCATGAAACGCTAACGCTGCTGCTGCAGACACCAAGAATCCTGTGTGCAAGCACAGGTCACTATCCACACCTCCCCTACCCGCAGCCTGTGCAGCCCGCCACTGCCAGAGTCCCATGACCCAGGGACAACTTCCCTGAGAGAACACACTGCGTGCCTCAGGCTGTTGCAACATCACATGGCCTCTGCTGCCACAGGCTCGCCCCACATGCCAATTATAACTACAGTACCTTTCCCTCCCCCTGGACTGAATGAACAAGAGCCCCCTAATCAGCCGCTGCTTTAACCCCATCCTGTATGGGTGGGAACAGATGCCTGAGGGCAACCACAAGCAGAAGTGGGGCCAAAACCAAAGCTGAACCCCAGGAGCTGTGCAAATAAAGAAGAGAAAGGGAAATTTCTCCCAGCAGCCTCAGGAGCAGATGATTAAATCCCCACAACCAACTTATGTACCCTGCATCTGTGGAATAACTGAATAGACAATGAATCATCCCAGAATTGAGAAGGTGGACTTTGGGAGCAACTGTAGACTTGGGGTTTGCTGTCTGCACTGATTTGTTTCTTATATTTATGTTTATCTTAGTATAGTTTTTAGCGCTTGTTATCATTGGTGGATTTCTTTATTGGTTTGGTTGCTCTCTTCTTTTTTGAAATTATTATTCTTTTATTTTAATACTTTTATTTATTTACTTTTTCTTTCTTTCTTTTTTTTTCCCTCCCTTTTCTTCTGAGCCATGTGGCTGACAGGGTCTTGGTGTTCCGGCCTGGTGTCAGGCCTGAGCCTCTTAGGTGGGAGAGCTGAGTTCAGGATATTGGACCACCAGAGACCACCCAGCCCCACGTAATATCAATTGGCGACAACTCTGCCAGAGATCTCCATCTCAATGCTAAGACCCGGCTCCACCAAACGGCCAGCAAGTTCCATGCTGGATGCCCCATGCCAAACAACTAGCAAGACAGGAACACAACACCACCCATTAGCGGAGAGGCTGCCTAAAATCATACGACATTCATAAACCACAAAACACGCCACCAGAGGTGGCACTGCCACAAGAAAGACAAGATCCAGCCACACACCAGAACACAGGCACCAGTCCCCTCCATCAGGAAGCCTGCACAAGCCGTTGAACCAACCTCACCCACTGGGGGCAGACACCAAAAAGAATGGTAACTATGAACTAACAGACTGCAAAAAGGAGACACCAAACACAGTAAGTTAAACAAGATGAGAAGGCAGGGAAATATGCAGCAGATGAAGGAACAAGGTAAAAACCCACCAGACCAAACAAATGAAGAGGAAATAGGCAGTCTACCTGAAAAAGAACTCAGAGTAATGATAGTAAAGATGATCCAAATCTTGGAAATAGAGTGGAGAAAATACAAGAAATGTTTAACAAGGACCAAGAGGAACTAAAGAGCAAACGAACAATGATGAACAACAAAATAAATGAAATTAAAAATTCTCTAGAAGGAATCAATAGCAGAATAACTCAGGCAGAAGAACGGAAAAGTGACCTGGAATATAATAGTGGAAATAACTACCGCAGAGCAAAATAAAGAAAAAAGAATGAAATTAATTGAGGAGAGTCTCAGAGACTTCTGGGACAACATTAAATGCACCAACATTCGAATTATAGGGGTCCCAGAAAAAGAAGAGAAAAAGAAAGGATCTGAGAAAATATTTGAAAAGAATATAGTTGAAAACTTACCTAACTTGGGAAAGGAAATAGTCAAGTCCAGGAAGCACAGAGAGTCCCATACAGGATAAATCAAAGGAGAAACTCACCAAGACACATATTAATCAAACTACCAAAAATTAAATTACAAAGAAAAAGTATTAAAAGCAGCAAGGGAAAAGCAACAAATAATATACAAGGGAATCCCTACAAGGTTAACAGCTAATTTTTCAGCAGAAACTCTGCAAGCCAGAGGGGAGTGGCAGGACATATTTAAAGTGATGAAAGGGAAAAACCAACAACCAAGATTACTCTACCCAGCAAGGACCTCATTCATATTCGATGGAGAAATTAGAGCTTTTACAGATGAGCAAAAGTTAAGAGAATTCAGCACCACCAAACCAGCTTTACAATAAATGCTAAAGGAACTTCTCTAGGCAGGAAACACAAGAGAAGGAAAAGACCTACAAAAACAACCCCAAAACAATTAAGAAAATGGTAATAGGAACATACATATCGATAATTACCTTAAATGGAAATGGATTACAGGCTCCAACCAAAAGACGCAGACTGGCTGAATGGATACAAAAACAAGAGCTGTATATATGCGGTCTACAAGAGATGCACCTCAGACCTAGGGACACATACAGAATGAAAGTGAGGGGGTGGAAAAAGATATTCCATGCAAATGGAAATCAAAAGAAAGCTGGAGTAGCAATGCTCTTATCAGACAAAGTACACTTTAAAATAAAGACTATTACAAGAGACAAAGAAGGGCACAACATAATGATCAAGGGATCAATCCAAGAAGAGATATAATAATTGAAAATATTTATGCACCCAACATAGGAGCATCTCAATACATAAGGCAAATGCTAACAGCCATAAAAGGGGAAATCGACAGTAACACAATAATAGTAGGGGACTTTAACAGCCCACTTTCACCAATGGACAGATCATCCAAAAAGTAAATAAATAAGGAAACAAAAGCTTTAATGACACATTAAACAAAATGGCCTTAATTGATATTTATAGGACATTCCATCCAAAAACAACAGAATACACTTTCCTCTCATGTGCTCATGAAACATTCTCCAGGATACATCACATCTTGGGTCATAAATCAAGCCCTGGTACATTCAAGAAAAGTGAAATCATATCAAGTACCTTTTCTGACCACAGCACTATGAGACAAGATATCAATTACAGGAAAAAAACTGTAAAAAATACCAACACATGGAGGCTAAACAATATGCTACTAAATAACCAAGAAATGACTTAAGAAATCAAAGAGGAAATCAAAAAATACCTAGAAACAAATGACAATGTAAACACGACAACTAAAACCTATGGGCGGCAGTAAAAGCAGTTCTAAGAGGGAAGTTTATAGCAATACAATCCTACATCAAAAAACAAGAAAAATCTCAAATAAACAACCTAAACTCACACGTAAAGCAATTAGAGAAAGAAGAACAAAAAAAAAAACAAAAACAACCCTGAAGTTAGCAGAAGGAAAGAAATCATAAAGATCAGAGCAGAAATAAATGAAAAAGAAATGAAGGAAACAATAGCAAAAATTAATAAAACTAGAAGCTGGTTCTTTGAGAAGATAAAACAAATTGACAAACCATTAGCCAGACTCGTCAAGAAAAAAAGGGAAAAGACTCAAACCAACTGAATTAGAAATGAAAAAGAAGTAACAACTGACATTGCAGAAATACAAAGGATCATGAGAGATTACTACAAGCAACTATATGCCAATAAAATGGACAACCTGGAAGAAATGGACAAATTCTTAGAGAAGCACAACCTTCTGAGACTGAACCAGGAAGAAATAGAAAATATAAACACACCAATCACGAGCACTGAAATTGAAACTGTGATGAAAAATCTTCCAACAAACCAAACCCCAGGACCAGATGGCTTCTCAGGCTAATTCTATCAAATATTTGGAGTAGAGCTAACACCTATCCTTCTCAAACTCTTCCAAAATATAGCAGAGGGAGGAACACCCCCAAACTCATTCTATGAGGACACCATCACCCTGATACAAAAACCTGACAAAGATGTCACAAAAAAAGAAAACTACAGGCCAATATCACTGATGAACATAGTTGCAAATTTCCCCAACAAAATACTAGCAAACAGAATCCAACAACAAATTAAAAGGATCATAAACCATGATTAAGTGGGGTTTATCCCAGGAATTCAAGGATTCTTCAATATACACAAATCAATCAATGTGATACACCATATTAACAAACTGAAGGATAAAAACCATATGATCATCTCAATAGATGCAGAAAAAGCTTCTGACAAAATTCAACAAGCATTTAGGATAAAAAGTCTCCAGACAGTAGGTATAGAGGGAACCTACCTCAACATAATAAAGGCCATATATTACAAACCCACAGCCAACATCGTTCTCAATGGTGAAAAACTGAAACCATTTCATCTAAGATCAGGAACAAGACAAGATTGCCCAGTCTCAGCACTATTATTCAACATAGTTTTGGAAGTTTTAGCCACAGCAATCAGAAAAGAAAAAGAAATCAAAGGAATCCAAATCAGAAAAGAAGAAATAAAACTGTCACTGTTTGCAGATGACATGATACTATACATAGAGAATCCTAAAGATGCTACCAGGAAACTACTAGAGCTAATCAATGAATTTGGTAAAGTAGCAGGATACAAAATTAGTGCACAGAAATCTCTTGCATTCCTATTCACTAATGATAAAAAAACTGAAAGAGAAATTAAGGAAACACCCCTATTTACCATTGCAACAAAAAGAATAAAACACCTAGGAATAAACCTGCCTAAAGAGAAAAAAGACCTGTATGCAGAAAAATATAAGACACTGTTGAGAGAAATTAAAGATGTTACAAACAGATGGAGAGATATACCATGTTCTTGAATTGGAAGAATCAACATTGTGAAAATGGCTATAGTACCCATAGCAATCTACAGATTCAATAAAATCCCTATCAAACTATCAAGGTTATTTTTCACAGAACTAGAACAAAATTTTTACAATTTGTATGGAAACACAGAAGACCCCGAATAACCAACGCAATATTGACAAAGAAAAATGGAGCTGGAAGAATCAGGCTCCCTGGCTTCGGATTATACTACAAAGCTACAGTAATCAAGACAGTATGGTACTGGCACAAAAACAGAAGTATAGAGCAATGGAACAGGATAGAAAGCCCAGAGATAAACCCACAAACATATGGTTACCTTATCTTTGATAAAGGTGGCCAGAATATACAATGGAGAAAAGACAACCTCTTCAATAAGTGGTGCTGGGAAAACTGGATAGCTACATGGAAAAGAATGAAATTAGAACACTCCCTAACACTGTATACAAAAGTAAACTCCAAATGGATTAAAGACCTAAATGTGAGGCCGGACACTATAAAACCCTTAGAGGAAAACATAGGCAGAACACTCTATGACATAAATCACAGCAAGATCCTTTTTGACCCACCTCCTAGAGAAATGGAAATAAAAACAAAATAAACAAACGGGACCTAATGAAACTTAAAAGTTTTGCACAGCAAAGGCAACCATAAACAAGATGAAAAGACAACTCTCAGAATGGGAGAAAATATTTGCAACAGAAGCAACTGAAAAAGGATTAATCTCCAAAATTTACAAACAGCTCATGCAGCTCAATGTCAGAAAAACAAACAACCCAATCCAAAAATGGGCAGAAGACCTAAATAGACATTTCTCCAAAGAAGTTATACAGATTGCCAAGAGACATATGAAAGGTTGCTCAACATCACTAATCATTAGAAATGCAAATCAAAACTACACTGAGGTATCACCTCACACCAGTTAGAATGGCCATTATCAAAAGATCTAGAAACAGTAAATCCTGGAGGGGGTGTGGAGAAAAGGGAACCCTCTTGCACTGTTGGTGGGGATGTAAATTGATACAGCCACTATAGAGAATACTGTGGAGGATCCTTAAAAAACTGAAAATAGATCTACCATATGACCCAGCAATCCCACTACTGGGCATATACCCTGAGAAAACCATAATTCAAAAAGAGTCATGTACCACAATGTTCATTGCGGCTCTATTTACAATGGCCAGGACATGGAAGCAACCTAAGTGTCCATCAACAGATGAATGGATAAAGAAGATGTGGCACATATATACAATGGAATATTACTCAGCCATAAAAAGAAACGAAATTGAGTCATTTGTAGTGAGGTGGATGGACCTAGATTCTGTCATAGAGAGGAAGTAAGTCAGAAAGAGAAAAACAAATACTGTATGCTATCACTTATATATGGAATCCAAAAAAAAAATGGTTCTGATGAACCTAGGGGCAGGACAGGAATAAAGACGCAGATGTAGAGAATGGACTTGAAGACAGTGGAAGGGGATGCGTAAGCTGGGACAAAGTAAGAGAGTAGCATTGACATATATACACTACCAAATGTAAAATAGATAGCTAGTGGGAAGCAGCTGCATAGCACAGGGAGATCAGCTCGGTGCTTTGTGATCGCCTAGAAGAGTGGGATGTGGGGGTGGGAGGGAGATGCAAGAGGGAGGGCATATAGGCATATATGTATACATATATACTTTATTATATACATACATACATATATACTTTATTATACTTTATTGTACTTTATTATACAGCAGAAACTAACACAACATTGTAAAGCCAGTATACTCCAATAAAGATGTTAAAAAAAAAAATTGCTGAAGAAAGAAAAGAGCATTGAGCAGTAAGAGGTAAGATTTTTTTTTAAATTAATTTTTATTGGCATATAGTTGATTTACAATGCTGTGTTAGTTTCTGCTGTACAGCAAAGTGAATCAGTTATACATATACATATATCCACACTTTCCAAACTCTGTGTTACCATAAAACTGATTTTTTTCTAGGTCTATCACAGTCTCACTTTTGCTGTTTTTTTGCAGAACAACAAAAACTAAAGTTACATTTATTCTATGTCTGTTTACAATAAGAGCTTCTCAAATTAGCAAAATTAGGTGGAAAAGTTGTGAAATATCTGTTATTTTCTAGTAATGGTTCTTATGTTTCTAAACTTTTTACCAATCATGGTACCTATTCTGTTTGATCATTATTGCTGAATATTTACCCCATGGTCTCCTTATTCCCAGTGTCATACTAAATCATATTGGAGCTAAGGCAAAAGGAAAAATCAATAATCCTAACTATTTAAAATTTTGATATATTTTAATTATGGATTTTTGTTCACATTTCATTTGTAAAGTATAATTTAACATGACTATGGATGTTTTTATGCCACTTAATTTGTGTTCCTAAACTATCTTTATGGCCTATAATTTTCCTTTCTCATCATATCCTCATGTGGTGCTGATATCAAGATTATTTTGGGTCATGAAATAGATACAGGAAGTATTCCTCTTCTAATAACATGCCAAATAATCTATCTTTACTGGAATGTTTTGACTTCTTTGAAAATTTACAGGAAGTTACCTTAGAAACTAGCCTGGGTGTTCTTTATGGGAGGATTTTAAACTGCTGATTTTTCCACTTAATTGTTCTAAGAATAATCAGACTTTGTATTTCTGCTTGAGTAAGTATTGCTAAATTTTTTTTCTAGGAACCTATCAATTTAGGTTAAGTATTCAAATTCAAAACATGTGCCTTGCTCATTTCAATCTATTCCAGCCCTGTAAACATTCTTCCAATGATTCATAGCCAGTTTGTTTTTCATCTTTCTCATTGTGGATATTCTTCCCAAATCAGAATTTCTATTATTTCAGCAGACTTATGGATTCTTCACTTGATCTTAGCCAAAAGGCTGAGAAGCGATACTTATGGATTCTTAATATACATTAGGTAAAATGTTGGACATTTTTGGATGGGATATAAAAATTAAGAAATGATCCTCCTTCTAAATATTTTGAAAAATATAGCAAAAGGAAGAAGAAACACATAAGGTTAATTACTGTGTATGCAGAGAAATACAAAGTCTACAAAAGAGATTTTTAAAAATCTATGAAAATAAATCAGTGAAAATATTTTATTCTGACCAAAAGATGTGATAAAATGACATCATTTGAACAGGGATAAAAGGGTAAACCTTTGAAAAGCAGAACCAGGCACCAGTGTTCAAGTTAGGATTAATGACATTAGAAGACACTAGGAAAAAAGACCAGCTGCAGCAGACAAGTGAAGACACTGTATTGTACTCTGAACCTAACTCAGTGACCCAGAATAGCTCAGAATTCGTCATTTTAAAAAAATTTGGCTTTGGATTAATATTCTGTTAGAAGATGAGATTTCAGCACATACATGGAAACTTGAAAATATTTAAGAGCGATTAGAGTATTGAAGAATAGATGTTAGTGGAGTTCAAAATGTCAGGGACTGTATTAAAATACTCATTTTAATGTCAAATTCACACAAAAAATAGTAGCATGAAATTTGAAGAAGAGAAATATGTAAATGATTTTCTGATATCACCAAGACTGTTTTCAAGGATGTTAGGGGAATTGGGAGAGAATGGTATAAGCAGATTGTAATTCGTAAATGGCTAAGTGATGGTATTAGAATTATGGCCCAAAATACACATTTAGGAAGAAGATATACAGCAAATACTGTCCCTCATATTGCATTTTAAGGAGTACAAAAATGTGCAAAGAAAGAGTGTTCTTTGAAGACATTTTTAGATACAGGGTTGGAAAGTAAGTTTTAGTCTGAAGATAGTCAATTTCAACAGAAGTTTGAATGTGGATAAGATCCCATTAGAAATGTTTCCAAACGTGAGGAGCATTTCCCCAAAAGAATGTGATCAAGACAATAGAAGGAAAGTTTGGCCAGACAGGACATTTTAAATAAGGCAAAACGATGAGACCAAACGCATCACAAAGAATATCTGCCTCAACTTAATTCTTGCAAAGTGAAATGATGTTCTTTGCTGTCAGTCCCTGTACCCAGTATTTCATCTGAGTTAAGACACTAAAGGCCACCTCCTTGGCAGTGAGGAAATGATTCAATTTAAGATTTGTAATTGTATATTCATAAGCTTACTTTTTTTCTCATGATTATCCCTTTTAATATACTCAGACATGACCACTATAAACCAGAACGCTGGGACTTTTCAAATAGCTTGGACAGAGCATCGCTTCAGGATAGATGGTCATGCAAAATGGAGCTTAGTTTTAAAGGCTAATACCACCACCACCACCACCACCCCCCAGATATATTCATAAAATTAAGTTTGAGCACGTATCTTTTACATTTCTTAATTCCACAGTCCTTGCCAGCATAAATTAAAATGTCAACTCTCTTAATAACTTTACACTAAAATTATATGAAAGAAAGCAAAATGTTAAAATCATAAAATCCCAGACTTTCAAGTTAGCATTTAAATTCATAACGTTTGGGGTAGAGGGAATTGAAAATATTGAAATCCTACCTAATTAACTTGAAGAGTATTCCTATGCTAATATCTCAAGTGATTTTATACATTTATTTTTATGAAGAAAACATGATAAATAATATACTATTATAGCCTTTCCACATTACTCAGAGAAGGACAATTTAGGTTGTAGGAAGAAAAAAAGGTCAAAACGGGGTTTTTTCCCATAATTCTTCTAAGTTCCTTTTCAAGGTCTCAACATTATTTAAGAAAAATTGATGGAATACAAGTTAAAACAGAAAATGATTTTATATCAGAAAAAAGTTCATGCATGAGGCAATATAAATTATAAACCATAAATAAAATCATTTAGATGTCAGTGAAACTTATAATTGGAGTGTCAGGTTTGTCATAATTAGTCAACGTCTTCTTTCAAATAATATAATTTCAAAGCTATGTATTTGTATCTCAGTTAAATTTTTTAGACCTCCAAGGGAATTAGTGCTCATCTTGGCCCTTATGAGGTTTCTTTTCTCTGAAAGAACAGATGGATTTTAGTAATTTATAGAACTCGACTATGCGGTGGAACCCTGATACTGTCAGTTACATGCAACAACCTGACTTCTGGCGTTAGAAGCCCAGGTCTTGTCCTTCCTGACCTCTCAGGTTATTCACAGCAATCCTTTCTTCCTAATGTTTAGTCCTAACCTTCCTCTAATAACCCTACTCCTTCCTGAAGTAAAGTACCTACCACTGAATATTCCAACCATGGTCCATGATAAATTTTATCATAAATATTGGTTAATTATTCAACATTTAACAAATATTAAATTCCACCTTCCAATTCTTACTACCAGCAACAATCTATCAATATATTTTATTGTGACTTTCTTGTGGCCTTCATATTCACATCTCTTCCTCTAAAAGCCTTGGAGATCAGAATTTGGAGGTTTTGTTTCTTAATCCAGTAAAACAGTTATTTTGGAGATAGGAAGACATTCTTGACAAGTTATTCTTAAAGATATGATATTCATCCCTACTATTTTGGAATATTGAATAACATTCTAATTAACGGATCATTTTGAATGCAACTTGAAACAAATAGCAATTTAGTAAAACTACTTAAGATATAGAAATAAGATTTGAAGAAAGGAAAAAATATGCTTCAGGAAAGGAGTAAAGTTAGAATCCAAAATCTTTGCTGTAATTTCTGGGTAGTCTGTACAATCTCCCAGTCTCTTACAAATCTATCCTACTCCCTTGTGGTTCACATCACCTAGATTTTTTACTTTTTCTACTTCATACTTGTGATCTACCAACATCCTCATCACTCTTTCTTATCAAGTATTTTACTGCCTTTTTTGTTGTTTTTACATGATAATTTTATCCAGACTTCTTGACGACATTCACATGAACTTGTGTGACTTGAAAATGTTTCCTTTCATTCAACCTCAACACCACATTTCCAATTGTCACACCCTGGACCACATTATCATCCCAAACTGCTCCTCTTCAAAAGCCTTGAATGCAAATAATGCACAGGCTGTGTCAATGGCCCCTTAGACTTTCAGCTTCTCTGCTCAAGTTTTCCTATTTAATATCACTCATCATAGTGAGACTAACAATGCTTTGAAGATCTCACCTTTTTTCATTATTTTAAGCTATGTTGTACTTTACATTTCCTTCTTATGTTCATTAGATTCCATGATCTGTCACAATATTTATTCCACTCAATTTTAAAAAAATAAGTCCTTCCATCACACTCAATCTCACAAAATTTACATGATTTCCTCATCTTAGGGTTAAAATAGTTTCTGAATATTGCCTGGCAAGTTTACTATGTTCCTGTAGTAGGTTTACTCTCCTACTCTAAAACTGCTGTACCTTACCTTTTCCTTACTCAAATTACCTTCCTTAGTTCTTTCCTCCCTCAAATTTACTTCCTTAGTTCTTTCCTCTCACCCAAGCTAATAGCATGATCAAATACTCCATTGATAAATATAAAGCACGAGAAAATCGAACCATTATGCTTCTACCACCAAATCTTCAAGCTGTACTAAAAGCTGTCCTTTTTATAATCAGGGATATCTCTCTCCTATTGTTAAATGCAAATACCTTTACGTGCCTCTAGATTCTATTTTCATTAACTTCCAAACACATTCTTTCTCCAGGCACCCTCTCTTCTAAATCATCACTATCTCTCTTTCAAACAACATGAGTAAAAAATACCGTTTCCCAAACAATGTTGTAAGTCCCCCAAACAATAGCAACTACAGTAGCACTCCCTGTGCCAATATAAATGTCCATCCATTCTATTATTTCCCAGTCCCCACAGAGCAAAAACTGTCAAATGTCAACACATTATCTCTGCACATCCATACAACCTATTTACTCACCACCCCAATTTATCCTGGTTTCACCTGCATTTCATTAGAAATATTGCTTTCAAGTTCAACAATTACCTCCACATTTTCTAAGCCAATATTTTCCTTTTTACCTTTATTTTTCATTTTAGATTGTTTCAAAAATAATCCATCTTATTCCTCACCACATGGCATATAATTAGCATTGGGCTAAGCCATTTTACTCTTCTCCTTCTTATACTGCTTTTTCTCTTCAGCCCCTACACTCGTGCTAACCTTCATGCACGCAGTTTACTACTTAAATGTCTTTCCAAGGATGTGAAAGTTGTGTTGTAAGCAGGTTCTAATTGAATAACAGTAGCATACTACAGATTTCACTCTATTTCTTATTTTTTTTCACTCCACCCTGTATTTTTTAAAGTTCTAAACATGTTGCTGTATGTGCATTTGATTTGCTATTACTAACTTCATTGCACTCCATAGTATCATCCACACACTTCACACTTTTCTTTTCTTTTGGCCATACCAGGTGGCATGCAGGATCTTAGTTCCCCGACCAGGGATCAAATCCATGCCTTCTGCAGTGGAAGTGCAGAGTCCTAACCACTGGACGGCCAGGGAATTCCCTCCACACACTTTTCTTAACCAATTATCTAGATGTTCACCAAGGTTACCTCCATTTCCATGCTCACACAAAAGTACTGAGAAAAACATCATCACAATTGCTCTGAAATGGAACATGTAATATTTTTCTGACTTGATTATATTCATAATTAATTTTACCGTGAACTGCCAAATTACTTGTCAGAATTGCCCACAATGGTTATACCTCCTCCAAAAGGGGATAGTTCATGTAGGGTCTTCTTGCTATCTTCATGAAAATTTTGCCTTATCTGATCCTCTAATTTTTTGCTACTTAGACAGTTGGTAAATCATTTTCTTTTTCTTCCTCTTTCTCCTTCTCTCCTTTTCTTCCCTCTCTCCCCTTCCCTTCCTCTATTAGTCTGTCTCTCTCTCTCTCTTTCTTACATTCCCCAATCTATGAAAGTTGAGCAACTATTCACTATTTAGCCATTGAGTTCTACCCTTCTGTGACCCTACCCATGCCCAGTTTTGTGCTTATTTTTATTTTCTTGTTGAATTGCAGGAGGTCCTTTTATT